>NW_028259154.1:26282577-26436956 GCF_977971745.1 Zootermopsis nevadensis | reverse complement strand
TGCATAAACTCAAACTGACATGAATATGGTCGCTCAGATTCCTGCAGTTCGGCAGATATATGCTTTCGAAAAAATGACTACCGAATGACCTTGAAAATTTCAAAGGCCTCTATTCGGCAAACCCTTCGACTGATATCAACGTGACTATGACATGACACTCTCATGTGCATAAACTCAAACTGACATGAATATGGCCACTCAGATTCCTGCAGATCGGCAGATATATGCTTTCGAAAAAATGACTACCGAATGACCTTGAAAATTTCAAAGGCCACTATTCGGCAAACCCCTCGACTGATATCGACGTGACTATGACATGACACTCACATGTGCATAAACTCAAACTGACATGAATATGGCCACTCAGATTCCTGCAGATCGGCAGATATATGCTTTCGAAAAAATGACTACCGAATGACCTTGAAAATTTCAAAGGCCTCTATTCGGCAAACCCTTCGACTGATATCAACGTGACTATGACATGACACTCTCATGTGCATAAACTCAAACTGACATGAATATGGCCACTCAGATTCCTGCAGTTCGGCAGATATATGCTGACGAAAAAATGACTACCGAATGACCTTGAAAATTTCAAAGGCCTCTATTCGGCAAACCCTTCGATTGATATCAACGTGACTATGACATGACACTCTCATGTGCATAAACTCAAACTGACATGAATATGGCCACTCAGATTCCTGCAGATAGGCAGATATATGCTTTCGAAAAAGTGACTACCGAATGACCTTGAGAATTTCAAAGGCCTCTATTCGGCAAACCCTTCGACTGATATCGACGTGACTATGACATGACACTCACATGTGCATAAACTCAAACTGACATGAATATGGTCACTCAGATTCCTGCAGTTCGGCAGATATATGCTTTCGAAAAAATGACTACCGAATGACCTTGAAAATTTCAAAGGCCTCTATTCGGCAAACCCTTCGACTGATATCGACGTGACTTGGACATGACTCTGACATGTGCATAAACTCAAACTGACATGAATATGGTCACTCAGATTCCTGCAGTTCGGCAGATATATGCTTTCGAAAAAATGACTACCGAATGACCTTGAAAATTTCAAAGGCTTCTATTCGGCAAACCCTTCGACTGATATCGACGTGACTATGACATGACACTCACATGTGCATAAACTCAAACTGACATGAATATGGTCACTCAGATTCCTGCAGTTCGGCAGATATATGCTTTCGAAAAAATGACTACTGAATGACCGTGATAATTTCAAAGGCCTCCATTCGGCAAACCCTGCCACTGATATCGACGTGACTACTACATGACACTCACGTGTGCATAAACTCAAACTGACATGAATATGGTCACTCAGATTCCTGCAGATCGGCAGATATATGGGTTTGAAAAAATAACTACCAAATGACCTTGAAAATTTCAAAGGCCTCTATTCGGCAAACCCTTCGACTGATATCGACGTGACTATGACATGACACTCACATGTGCATAAACTCAAACTGATATGAATATGGCCACTCAGATTCCTGCAGATCGGCAGATATATGCTTTCGAAAAAATGACCTCCGAATTACCTTGAAAATTTCAAAGGCCTCTATTCGGCAAACCCTTCGACTGATATCAACGTGACTATGACATGACACTCACATGTGCATAAACTCAAACTGACATGAATATGGTCACTCAGATTCCTGCAGTTCGGCAGATATATGCTGACGAAAAAATGACTACCGAATGACCTTGAAAATTTCAAAGGCCTCTATTCGGCAAACCCTTCGACTGATATCAACGTGACTATGACATGACACTCACATGTGCATAAACTCAAACTGACATGAATATGGTCACTCAGATTCCTGCAGTTCGGCAGATATATGCTTTCGAAAAAATGACTACCGAAAGACCTTGAAATTTTCAAAGGCCTCTATTCGGCAAACCCTTCGACTGATATCGACGTGACTATGTCATGACTCTGACATGTGCATAAACTCAAACTGACATGAATATGGTCACTCAGATTCCTGCAGTTCGGCAGATATATGCTTTCGAAAAAATGACTACCGAATGACCTTGAGAATTTCAAAGGCCTCTATTCGGCAAACCCTTCTACTGATATCAACGTGACTATGACATGACACTCACATGTGCATAAACTCAAACTGACATGAATATGGTCGCTCAGATTCCTGCAGTTCGGCAGATATATGCTTTCGAAAAAATGACTACCGAATGACCTTGAAAATTTCAAAGGCCTCTATTCGGCAAACCCTTCTACTGATATCAACGTGACTATGACATGACACTCTCAAGTGCATAAACTCAAACTGACATGAATATGGCCACTCAGATTCATGCAGATCGGCAGATATATGCTTTCGAAAAAATGACTACCGAATGACCTTGAAAATTTCAAAGGCCACTATTCGGCAAACCCCTCGACTGATATCGACGTGACTATGACATGACACTCACATGTGCATAAACTCAAACTGACATGAATATGGCCACTCAGATTCCTGCAGATCGGCAGATATATGCTTTCGAAAAAATGACTACCGAATGACCTTGAAAATTTCAAAGGCCTCTATTCGGCAAACCCTTCGACTGATATCAACGTGACTATGACATGACACTCTCATGTGCATAAACTCAAACTGACATGAATATGGCCACTCAGATTCCTGCAGTTCGGCAGATATATGCTGACGAAAAAATGACTACCGAATGACCTTGAAAATTTCAAAGGCCTCTATTCGGCAAACCCTTCGACTGATATCAACGTGACTATGACATGACACTCTCATGTGCATAATCTCAAACTGACATGAATATGGCCACTCAGATTCCTGCAGATCGGCAGATATATGCTTTCGAAAAAATGACTACCGAATGACCTTGAAAATTTCAAAGGCCACTATTCGGCAAACCCCTCGACTGATATCGACGTGACTATGACATGACACTCACATGTGCATAAACTCAAACTGACATGAATATGGCCACTCAGATTCCTGCAGATCGGCAGATATATGCTTTCGAAAAAATGACTACCGAAAGACCTTGAAATTTTCAAAGGCCTCTATTCGGCAAACCCTTCGACTGATATCGACGTGACTATGTCATGACTCTGACATGTGCATAAACTCAAACTGACATGAATATGGTCACTCAGATTCCTGCAGTTCGGCAGATATATGCTTTCGAAAAAATGACTACCGAATGACCTTGAAAATTTCAAAGGCCTCTATTCGGCAAACCCTTCTACTGATATCAACGTGACTATGACATGACACTCACATGTGCATAAACTCAAACTGACATGAATATGGTCGCTCAGATTCCTGCAGTTCGGCAGATATATGCTTTCGAAAAAATGACTACCGAATGACCTTGAAAATTTCAAAGGCCTCTATTCGGCAAACCCTTCGACTGATATCAACGTGACTATGACATGACACTCTCATGTGCATAAACTCAAACTGACATGAATATGGTCGCTCAGATTCCTGCAGTTCGGCAGATATATGCTTTCGAAAAAATGACTACCGAATGACCTTGAAAATTTCAAAGGCCTCTATTCGGCAAACCCTTCGACTGATATCAACGTGACTATGACATGACACTCTCATGTGCATAAACTCAAACTGACATGAATATGGCCACTCAGATTCCTGCAGATCGGCAGATATATGCTTTCGAAAAAATGACTACCGAATGACCTAGACAATTTCAAAGGCCTCTATTCGGTAAACCCTCGGACTGATATTTTGGTGAACTGGACACGACACTTGCCTGTCGGTGGTTTGAGGCGGGTAATTCCTTGACAGATGAGCAACTATCAGCTTCTTTTTTAAAAAAGTGTTAAATGTATCACAGGAAACGTGGTTCTTTATGACTATTTAAACACTCTGTAAACAAAGTTCAGTTTTAGTGAACGTTAAAGGATGGCAGATGTTGATTCTGCTTCATTCAAAGTGTTGAAATAGTTGAGAGTGTGTGCAGTGTTGGCAATCCTGCATTCCTTTGTTGCGTGTAGTCTTCGTTGTGTTTAATGTCACAGATGAACTATGATCCCGACCAACAAAGCTTTTAAAACAGAAGACGTCTGCACGTCAGATACACAATGGTGTTTGCTTTGGCGTCTGTTCTATAAGATAACAGGTTATGCAACCCTCATTCATAATTAGAATAGCGCCATTTTATGATGCTTGTGTACTAACAAAATGGTTGTTATTCACATGTTCCACATTTACCAAGTTAGTTGCTCAGGATTATGCCCAGAGGTGATCTGTGACATTTGAAACTATCATCAACAGAAATATGCTTTCGCCTTGTCATATTTCAGTTAAATTTGGGACATTTTTGTAAGCCAGTTACCAAGGCGGTCTTGTGACTACGGAATGAATGATTTGAGGGGGATAAATTTCTGAATGAACGCACGACTGAGTAAGTGTATACACAAGTGTCAGAACGATTAAATGATGAATGTTTGTTCAATAATAAAAATATATCAATTTCTGATAAGAGCAGATTAGCACAGCGGTGACGAGTATAAATTTTATTCCAGATGTACACCTTTTAATCTCTATACAGACGCATCCTACTGCAACTGATGTCATCATAAACTTGATGGCGAATTTTTGGGATATTGTTTAAATGAGGTGACGAGGCCCACGACCACCCTAGATCCTATGACGTCTGAGATTGAAGCAAAGTCATGAGAAAAATGCCACTGCGAGATACGTAGACTCCTTGAGGATATTAATCGCATGCAACCAAAAAAATCTTCGTGAAACTATTCTTAGTCTCACGTCCAAATATTCTCCCCAGCCCCCGCGTTCCTCGCTTAACGTGAGGCATCACGATTAATAGAATAACAGATAAAGGCAAATTTACGTTCCCCACCGTGTAAATCGGTCGAAGATTGTGACTACTCACGTTTATCAAATACCGAGGTTAAGAATGCGTGGAGTTACCTGCGTCCCTCCATACGTCTTCACAGCGTGGTACTTAAGCACAGTGCGATGAATATCGCTGTCTTCTAGAATGATATCACCGTGAGGATAGAGGGAGTAACGTTCTCCGAATCGTCGGTCAATATCTACCTGACTACACGAAGACAGAGAACCAATTATCTTACAGAGACAACATTGCCTTCGCCTTACCCATCCCAAAACCCTTCTAGCGGAGTGGGGGGCCACGTATTCGCTGCGTTCTTAGACGGCTGGACCCTAGCACTGAATTAGCACCTAAGTGTCAAACATTCTAAATCGCACTGCAATATTTGACACCACTACAGCGTTCATCCACTGTCATGAAAGCGACTGACCTTTCTCAACTCTTCCTATCGAGTTGACACAAACCAAAACCGAATTTAAACGAAATCCGTTCAATTCAGTCACACTGAAGCCTGCGTGTCGCTTCAGCCCTTGTTGATCCCACTCTGCCAACGTCTTATATGTGCATAACTCATGTCTACTTGCACACGCGTAATAAGAAAGTCGTTCAACCCATCTCAAGGATTAAAGTATTTATGCAAAAATGACGTCTTCCAAAACTTAAACCCACAGCAGTACGAAACTTCAAATAACCTTCAGTGCAGCGCGTTCAAAAGACATCAGAGAGACCAAGAAATCGTTGTCCGCCACTGGAGACATCTTCGCCTCCTTAATTAATAACTAATTATATGTTAATTTAATTATAATAATAATAATACCACATGTTAACACGATATTCTCACAGTTAATTAGAATTCTGAGGGGTACCAATTAGCTACGTCGCAGTCTTATACCCCCCCCCCCTCTCTCTCTCTAGTCAGACGCTCATCGTCTCGACTGCAGGCGACTGAGAATTAAGTTAAATGTCAAGTTGGAGTTAAAACCGCCATAACATTTCGAACCCGTATACCACAGACATATCACCAGCATGACCTTGATTCCTCCACCAGCATCTCGTACTGCTGAGGAAGAGAGAGACAGCTGAAATGCGTCGCTCGTTCGGAATTTGAGTCCTGTACAACGCCGCAAGGTGGCGTCTTTCTGTGTCATTTTCATTATTATAAAACGGCTGGACGGACATCGATGAAGCTTCGAAGAGACGTCATGCCACACGTAATTTCTCAACCCCAACATTTATTGAACACATATCTATCGTAAATCCATCTTGACACAAGTTCAAACTCGCGAGGTGTCAGAAGGATGACGTCAGCGGCCACGCCCTCGGGCATGATCATCTGCGCATGCGCGTCGTCGACCTAACTTTACCCGACGCAATGCTTTTACTAACAGAACTGTAGTTCAATGAGTATTGAGCGAAAATAATTGACGAAATCTGATCCGGGCGTAATATCATAGCGAATTTATGGGAACCTGCAGTTTCGAACGTCTTATATGTTGTAACAATATTCTTACGGCATTTCGAGAGAGCGGGGGGACAGAATGATAACATAAATAGCCACGCTCACTGAAAAACTACTACATAAGAACCTCGCAATACAAAAAGTCATTTGTAGCTTTTCGTAAACTGAGATCGAAAAGCCTAATTTACCATCCAAATAATATTATGTTGGACTTAATTCGTAGAAAGGACATTAAACATTACTTGTGAAAAGCCATCACTACGTGGCCAAAAATGTAAATTACTTCCTTTTAGCTACCAGATGGCGCACCGTTGCAGGGTCCATTATCGAAATTCCAGCTTCGTCACATGTCGATAACATCCTGTCACGAATCACCTTTGCCTTGTGACTCAATGGGCTGGTCCATTTCCGAGTCCACGCCTTGAATTTTGGCCAATTAGTTAAATGATAAAAGTGTGAATGATTATTCTCGAAAAGTTAAATCATGGACTAAATCAGCGCCAGATGGACTCGTATTAGGTGCTATTCGCGAGTATACGCGTTGACGATTATTTATATTAAGTGGCGACTGTTGACATCGCTAATTTTCGAATTGCGTTCGCCACTGGAATCATGTGCCCCCCCCCCCCAAATAAAGGGCACTTCCTACTTTAGCCGCGAAGTTTCACTCCGTTGCCCGTGTAAACTGAAACGCACTGTGAGGATCTTGTCAACTCAACTGAGTCACAGTATCTTGTGCGTATTTATCAAGACAAATGGAGCTTCCAGCTATGGCGCCAGAACTCATTGGCGTTCATTAATCCGACAGATGTCATGGTTTTGTCTGAGCGCCATCTCTTAATAGGGTAGTGCCAGATACATCATCCCTCTTCTTACCCCAATAGATTCAGATCAAACTGTTGCCACTGCTTTTGGATCTGCAGATATGAGAACGAAAACAGGCAGTGAATGGTACTGTACAGGAAAGGAACCGGTCGTAATGAATTCCGGAGTTCAATATCGACATCGTATATCAACGCTGAGTAACACTACGAAATTCAACAGCCTAGTTAACATTTCTCGCTAGGATCCTTATAGAGCGCGGTGAGGTGAAGTACGGAGATTGTGATGGCCGAAACGTCAGATTAGATGCAGAAACTCCTCGGAAAAAATTTACTAGACATTTTTACACGCGCTGGCATAAATTTGGGCACCATGTTTTTCATGCAGTAAGCGAGACGAGTGTATTTTATACCCCGATAAACACGGAAATGATTCTCTAGCGTTCAGGCTGTTATGAAAATAAAAATACGAGATTCCTATGGATATCTTCGCTTCTGAAATATTCTTGAAAGGGGTAAATGAACACATTCTGAAATAAATACAGAAGCAGTGCAGTGGAATCGGTCACTTTTACCTAGCTTAAATAATTGGCTTGCAGTTTTGTTTACGAATATAAATACATATCGTCAACCGATTTCAAAACACGACTTTCTCGAGGGGCTATTGTCTTCTGCGACATTCGTACTGCATTGCGCAGACTCAGTACAGCAAGCTAAATCCGGACGAAGGTCCTGCTTCTTCGCGTTGTTTGTTGTTTGTTTATCGTCTCTTATTCCTTCTGTTGTTTGTTAATCACTTCTTGAAGCAGAGTCTTTCAATCTCTCATTCCCATTCCATTCCAAATGTTGTCTTTATAACATTTAAAAGGGAATTATTAGGGTAATTTATATAAAGCTGTTGGCCTGCATTCAGTTCACAAGGCATGAACATATACTTCGTCCTTTCTGCATTTATTTCTAGACCGGGGTGTGCTGAGTAAAACCATCAAAACCCTAGGGCGCCGATATTCGAAAAAGTGGGCTTAAAAATTCGTTATTGGGTTAGTCTGTGCCTTATCTGTGAAAATAATCGATAATTATCAGCAACATCAGACAAGGAAGAAAATGTGTAAACTCGTTTCTGAGACGAGGAATTCTGTTATAGAAACTCTGGATGCCCGCGACAGAATCACCCTTTCAACCTCACTGCCCCAGGAAACATCGTATTTGAATTAGGAAGTGCTTAGCTCTCTTTTTATCCTTAGGAAACTCGGTGTGTGAAATTAACACGTAGACGCTACTGATTGGCTTCAACACGAAATGTCAGACGTGGAGGTACGTACAAAGAGATGATGAGTGGAGAAGATGGGAGGACAGGCAGTATGAAGTCCACTGTAATTGAATCCGAAGTGAAAATTGTCCGCCATGTCATGCAAATACAGTTCGGTCCATAAGCCACATAACTATCTAATGTATCACAAACGTAACCATGAATCTTCCCTGGACCGAATCCTTCTAGACGCACTGATCTCTGCGTCATTTGTTACGACTACAGAACTGTACCTGAAACGTACTGTTTTAGGGAATAAATGTACACCTAACGCAATCCGTGCGAAACTATTTATTAATGTTTTTCAAAAAAAAAAAAAAAAAACACTTAAACTTGAAAGAGAATTCGAATATCAAATTCAAAAAAAAAACGTGTTTATGAAGTCTGAACTATGACAATTGTACGGCAGCCTCGTGTGACAGTTTCGTAACGTGCCGTGTCCGCATTTCTCTTTGATCAGACTGTACATCTTGCTTAACGAAAAGTCAACGGTTCGCCTCTCTCGCGGTTGATTACAGTAATCAAAAAATCAACTCAATCAGAACTATATTACCACAAGACTGACCCCATTGCGAAGGGGGAGAGACGGTCTGGTCGAAGGACAGGGGACATTTCTCTTCCATCTGCTTGATGTGACTGTTAAAAGTTGTTCATCTGGTAAAGAAACCCCCCCCCCCCCCAAATGGTCCCCACTCTGAGCAACCTGAATCCATTCACACACCTTCATACTCTTTTTCTCTAAGATTCGTTTTAATATTATCCGAATTTCATCACTTCCACTAGATTTCACACTGGTCTGTTCCCTTTAAGGCTTACAAAGAAACTTTTGCATAGCCTATATATACATTACATTAGTCTAATGCGTGCTACATGTCCACATCCTTCTCCATTTGATCGCCCTGAGAAGCTTAGATTAAGAGCACAAATTATTAAGTCCCTTGATACGTCATCTCTCTTAGGTCAAGATTATCATGCTCAGTATAACATTCTAAGATACTCTCAGTTTCCTTACGAGGAGATGAAATCCATTCTTTAACTTCTTAAAAATTAAGGATAAATTGTGGGTAAATCTAAAACTTCTTGTCGATGGTGAAGAGTCAATTGAATAAAAATTTTCTTGGATATTATCCATCGTCTAGTAAATATAAAACGTAAAAACGACGTTTCGGAGATGGGACTCTATCTCCGGAGATAGGGATTAGCTCTATCTAGTGGGCCCAACTGTGTAGGAACCTGAAGACGGAGATAGAGTCCCATCTCCGAAACGTCGTTTTACGTTTAATATTTACTAGACGATGGATAATATCCAAGAAAATTTTTATTCAATAAATTGTGGGTATGTTCGCTTACAGCTCGAGAAGGGATGAACCAATCTGACCCAAAATTGGCACGCACATGCCCTGAAACCAGGAGACGTTTTAGAAAGGTACGAACTCTAACAAAAAAAAAAAAATTGTCCTGGGTTCGAGTCCCGGTGAGGGACGTTCATGTATCTCGGAAACTAATCACGACAGAGGAAAAGATTAATTAAAGGTTAATTGTTTTGGCAAGAGAATTCGCTCAAACACATTGCCAACAGCTTCTGCTTTCAATATCAAAGAAATACATTTAAGGCGAAACTGTTTATTCCGTTCCGTAATATGATTCTACCCCTGTTACCTGCAACACACCACAAAGATAATAAAACAGCGTTTCTCTTTTGAAGTCTCAGTGTTTCTATTTGTCTATCTTGACGGATTCAATGAACAGGTTGTGCGATTTGCATTTGAAATATTACAGAATTTTTTTTTTTAAACCTGTGGTGTTCTTATCCTTCGTCTCGTCCCCGGAAAAGGTGTTGGACGACAGATTATTATGTGTCACGGTGTGGCAAATCGAGTTCAGTTCTGCACATTCGGAGCTGCGAGCGAACTAAAGATTCAGTCTGCTGTTTCCTGCAGTGAAAGTCGTCCTCGCAACTTTTACCTGGTCTCCGTATCCCCAGGCGACGGAACTCTATTAAGTGACGTATCATTCTTTTCTCGAGAGACGCGAGATGCTACGAGAACTCAGGACCGACCCCCAACCCATTGCAAGTTCTCGTTATGGTCCAGGGATTTTCTTTTTACCAATTCTTTCTTGACACTTTAGAATAGGAAGACTTCACGATGAAAGACGACTGTCTTCTGGGGTGCTTCGCCTTATCGTCTAGCATAAATTCACCGGCGTTTCATAGGGTGAGTCGCCCTGAGGATGGAGGCAGTAAGGATCTCTGGATCTACACGGAATGACACATTTATTATGTAAACGTATGAATGAAGATTATGTTCCTGACTCAATAAAGCAGGGTGTTTCTTGAGAAGATGACAGTCGCTCATCTGGTAAGACCATTAAATACATGAATGATCTGGACCTCAGAGACAGTGGACGTAGAAGGGGGTGGAATTTTTCTTTGCATCGGTGATGAAACTTCTAAACCCATAATTCGCCCATTCTATACCACAATATCGAAGGTTTCGTTTTAAAAGCCGCAGGTGACGTATCGAACAGACAAAACTGAATATAATCTTGCGTTCTTACGACCCAGAGAAATCCAAGTCCTTTAAGGCTGGCACTTAGACGAACACGGAACAAATTTACGGCAAAACACATTTCAGGTTTTAGGATGTGCCGTGTGGGCTATTGGGGCCACGGATACCCTTACCTCCAACGGGGTCATCGCCCATAATAAATGCTTGTTTCTTACGTTGTCGGGGCGGGTGGGGGGTTGCAAAGAAAAGATGTGAAGAACGTTGCATAGCGACAAGGCAGAAAGGCGAACTCATTTTGAAGAACCTGCATATGTGTTATAATCAAACAGGCGGGAATTCTTAACACTAGTAGTAGATCCTCCGGTCGTATTATCTCCGGGGGATTGGATCATGGAAGAGGCTGGGTCGACCCCCAGACTGTCTGGACAAGGTAACATAGCTCCGCTAAGAACGAAATCATCAAAGCCAGGGGTAAATAGTGAGTTTATGCCTAACGACTGAGCTTAGGTGCACTAAACTTGACGTCAGCGACAGAGAAACCACTTTCTGTAGAAACTGTATTCTTTAAAGCAGTAAGCGTGACACACTTTGATACAGCATGCATAATTTTACGTTGTCCAAGTTCCAAATGAACTAGACAAAGGTTGTGTGGGAAAGACGCGATATTGCCGCATATATTACATGTTCAAATCCGAACGAGCAAGGAGATTAAAAAAAAGAAGGCATAAATATATGCCACTTTCTAATTCTCTCGCTGAGCTCCTATTTTACCAGCTTCTTCAACATTTAGTTTCTCCCTCGGGGCCGGGAATAGCAGTTAGAGCGTCGTGCCACTGAACTGTGTTATTCAAATCGTTTTCGATAAACTGAGGCGTTTGTCAGAGAAATAATTATAAGCTCAACTACCTCGCTGCCAGACGTGTATCCACTCCTTACTCACTACCGTGATCTGTGACAAAATTAGAGCCTTGTCATCCCAAGGTTTGCTGGAGCACACCATGGTTCGGATCCCACCTTAAGCTCCTCTAAATCTTTGAAATGCCACAGAGTAGATGCTTCCATCTAAATTGTGAGTTTTTTTTTATTTTGAATTTTATCAGACCAGAAATGCAAAAAAATGTTACGTAACCCAGATGTTCGTTAACGTGTTCTCAAGAGCCCGCCACTGATCCCTCTCCCAAGCCAGATGAATCCAGTTCGATGTTAATTGCACTTTGCCTAGAAAAGACGCACTCTCTCAAAAGGAAGTTTGACAGAATAATATTTAAGAATTCAGTCCGTACCTCGAAGAAAACACAACACTTCACCATTAAAAAGATCAATTCGTCGATTCTGTTTAAGGAAATGTTTACTGTAAGAAACAAAGTATATAATCGGTTGCTAAAGCAGATGTCATGTAATTAGTTACCTATTTGCTTTAAAGGGTTAATCCTGTTGGAAGATAAACTTACAGCTAACGCTAATGAAAGAGATCAAGATTCACATCCATAAACAACATTTTAAATATGTGCATGTTTAATTGTCAGAGTAGCTATTTAGAACTTGTGACTACGTCATTTCGAAGACGTCCCTCCCGAAACAACAAAAGCCCATCTTCAAGAACGTCGCCACAATTATCGTCAGTCAACATCTGTCCGACCTGACTCACACTCTTTGTTGGGGAGATGTTTCTCGCGATACGAAATTTGAATGAAAACCACTTACACCAAACCGGAGGATGTTCGCAGGAATGTGAACACGGAGGATGTTGGACTTGATGGTTGTAACGCCTTGTGGACTTGTAGATAGAAACAAAGGTTTATGAGTAACATTCTGCCTACATCTTTAGCCCCTTACCCCTGAAAATTAATCAAAGTTCCCTCTTTGCAAACAATTCTGACCACCACACGCTACTCTCTGGCTATAAGTAGTTTTGACTTTTAATCTACTCCGAAAAGGTAGAATTTTCAAAATAAACTTGATGTTTTCTGTTCCGGTAGTACAACCTGAATCTGCACCAGTGCTTTAAATCCTAACCTCTGTTAATGGACTCGTCCAAATCTACTGCGCGCACCATTACAGCGGCCACGTTAAAGAAACTCGACTGTACCATCTTCATTTAGAAACTGTTTGTAATCTGAAGATGGAGACAGTTCTTCCGACAAACTGGGATCTACCAAAAGACGTTACTACCCAGACGACAAACATCGATGTCTCAAACCGATGTGAAATAACGAGTTGTTGAGGATGAATACATCAATCTAAGAATTCAGTCAATCGGTCAGACGATTGGCCACTAGTCTAGCAGGATTCTGCCAGTCACAACAGTCTCTCTTTCGAGAACGCCATCTCTGTACCACCGTTCCCGTTGCGCGCTACATACACTGCCTAATCTCAAAGCATTTTTTTAATTCCACCAATTCTCGCTCTTCTTTATAAGAAATACGCCGGGGGAGGGGGCATCTCGTTATTTTTCGCATTAATGTCCCAAAGCTTTTTAATACAATGACAGCCACTATCATGTAACCACACTACAATCTAGTGCAGAGGTTGAGAACAAGTGGAGCCTGATTCCAAGACGCCTTAAAAAAGACATGAGGGAATTTTTTAACTCTCGGACCATTTATCATTTCGGTCTGACGAAGACATGGCTGCGAGCATTACGAAGGATATTATTAAAATGTGAGAGTATGGCCTGGATTAATCTGGATCCAATGGCGGGTTCTCGTGAACACGGAAATCAACCCGCGAGTTTCGTTAAAATGCGAAGACATTTTTGATCAGATGAGCGACTGTTCAGTTTCTGACCTCTCTATAGAGTTATTTATAACATTGTGATTAGGCAGTGTGCCGAGGACCAGTGACCCTCACTCTCTTCCTTCACTTTCATCATAGTAACCTTGTGCTTCACGCTGCAGTGTTGCCAACTCATATAATTTCCCTCGTACGGGTGAAATTGTCCACATTCATTATTTTTTCTCTTTGTACGATGTGAATAAACACGATCAACAACAAAAGTGCTGGTCGCAGCCATCCGATCTTTTTACTCCTTCAATAAAAACATCTCTTTGAAGCTTCATTTCAGTGGGGGTAAAAACAGGAGTAGCGTGGAGCCTTTGAAGCTCGAATTAATAAATGAATGAATGACAAAAGAGAATGTAGGAGAGTAGTGAGAGACATTTAACAGGGGGGGGGGGAACAATTTGTGGCTATGAAGGTACCCAGGCAGTGCCCACTCGTCTCTGTGGTGAAGGCAGGTTGAAAAGTTGGAAACGCGAGCTCCATCTGCGTTGTTGCTTTATTTTTAAACTGTTCGCGACTTGATTTACAGCTGTTCATTACAGACAGACAGACAGACATTTATTTTCTCAACTTTATCATTGTGGATGTCCCTTAATTGGAACTGTGTGTAATTTAAAGTCGTCCCTCAACTTACACGCGGTTACATGTGGACATTTTTACGTCACAGCTGAGGGTGACATCTGTCGACGCATCAGAGAACTGTTGTCTGAAGTACGGAGATCAGTGGGGACAAACAAGAGGTGAAACATGACCTAAAGTTTTACCAGTAGGTTACTTTATCCTCCCGAGGGACTGTCATATGGCGACAGTTTGTCTATGTTTGGATGGACGGCTGGTAAAACTCTTGCAAGCACAATTTTTCTTTTACAAATGCCGTCTTGTTATATGACAGCGCCATGTTTGGTACAATTAAAAGGCTTGCTATTTTTACAAGGCTGATATTTCCCTCTGTCCTTACATACAAACGCAAGTCCTCACAAACCTTATTCCAATCTGTTCGGTTTGTAACAAATTTCGGACCTCCAAAACTTTATTTATTAATCGTTTAAAATTCTGGTTCATCTATCTGCCGCAGTCGCAGCGCCAACTTCCTCTCGTGACGCATCTGTACAAACCGTCGCAAGAAACAGATGAGCCACAGATGGCGCTTGGGCGGATGACACACTTGTGTCCACATCAACAAGTGGATTACACAACAGGCTTCCCTTTGTTTTACTACATTCTGCTTCTGGGAACAAACATTACACCGCATTCACTCGGTGTACACTTCTGATAATCCTCAAACATCTTTATTTGAAATAAAATATGACGTGTCACGTTCAAATAATTACTTTGAGTCAATTGTTTTCGGGCGAGATACTGAAACCGGCTTAAAACAAACATCTTCAAGACACGTCTCCGTTTGGAACAAGAATTTATTGATATATTCGATAAAAATAGCTGATAACTTATATAAAAAGTATTAAACAGTGAAATCATCATCATCTAGCAATCATTATTCTTGTCCAAAGGGAACAATCTGTTTCAATGCAGTACATGTTGCTTTCTTTCAACAAGGAAATCTTTTCGTGGTTTTCCTCGGTCACTGGAGATAACGACCGGGGCTACCAGCTATTCTGCAGTTGAAAAATCATCGTTAAATAAATTTAACCACGTGACATCCTTCAATATCATCTTCGTTGATGGGATTGTCGTTGAAAGAATTACACTCCCCACGCACGTGTAGTTCTTTTCCTAGCCTCGTTGTCGTCACTGGAGTACGGCTTGGCGATGCATTGCTGCTACATCGTCGTCCTTCTTGTGCGATGCCGACGTGGCAACACTGCGCAATCCATTCACCCGACAGATTTGGAGGAAATTTGGTTGCGCGTACGATTTTCGGGGGACGAGAGACAGGCAGTCGTAACCCACCTGCCACTCGCAGTAATTACTGTGTCTTACGCAAATCGCCACAGATTTCTTTGCCGTGGGCTTCGCCCCACCTTACGACTTCCTTTCTTCGAGAAGGGGTCGCCGAAATAGGTACGCGTGGTTCTTCCACAGCCAGACAGCGGAACGCCCTCGTGTTTAACGACGTAAAAAACCAGCTTCTTCGTACACACGGCTGAACTGTCTTCAGAGTCAGTTGAAAGGGCAAGACATAAGAAATGCACACTAAATTTAGGTAATGAAAACCCGAAGAGAAGAGATAACCTCGATCACCTACGCCTGAAGATGGTGTGGACTGGATTCAGCTGGCTCAAGATAGGTCCCAGACAAGAGCTTTTGTGGAAATGACACTGTGGATGTTATTCGACAGCTAAGCCACTGTCAGCATCTCGAGAACGTCTTGGTTTTAGATCTTTTTAAGACATTTCTGTACAAGCTGAACCACGAGTACCACCGAGAGATGCGTGGAAGGCGTGTCAGCGTGCGTTGTGACATTAGAATGAACACTTCGCCTTCGTCCATCTGTCGGCATCTCCTGAAGCAACTCCTGACCTTACCGTGACTGAGTAATTGCGCAAAAATGTTCTGTTCACTGCAGCTGGCACAACGTAGTGTGTTCAGTACGAAGGATACAACATCCAACAACAACAAATATACACAACAGAATTCCCATTAAACGTCAAGGTCGTAGTCGGGATGTTCTTTAGTTGAAATCTCACCACGGACATCGGCTGTCCTGACAGGGTTTTGTGAATTTCCACGGTCACTCCAGGAAAATTCTAGGATAGAACCTAAAAGTAGGCCAGGATCGCTTCCTTCCACATCCCTTCCCAATTCATTAATCATTGCATCTCCGACGCTACTGAGCTACCGACAGCGTTGTTAAATAAACAACGACGCAATATAATTTTTCTTGTATTCTATGCGTGCGTTTCTCGGTGTTGTGGGATCTTCTGGGTTTTAACGCCGTCTCAGATACCGTCTTCAGCACCGAAGACGCCCGAATGTCCACGAGGCGTTGTAGCCGTTAAGACCAGCCATCGAGGATTCTCGTTTTCGATCTGACGAGATTAGAAGACCGGAGCACGCAGTGCGCCGTTCAACGTGTCTGCCTGATGCGTGACCGGCTTGTTCCGGATTCCGTCCACTGATGCCTGAGTAACACAAAGGAGACACATCTCAAGGTCCCAGGCACAGGGCGTGACGCCGACAAGAGTGGCACATGTGCGCTTGTCTGGGCGGTTTCCATTTTTTTTAAAAAAAAAAAAAAAAAAAGAAGCGAACGACGACTACACCAAATCAACTGATAAGTGCAAAGATTCTGACTTTCAAGCTGGTAAAAAAAAAAAAACAGATTTCTAGGGAGATTCTTACAAAACTTGGTACGAAGGTAATCCTATTCATTGGACACCACACGGAACTTATCCGTCATGACAAGAACTGACCTCCAGCAGACGGACTCGGACGCCCCACGTTCGATTATACGCGGCGGGGTCGTCGGCTATCGTGTCCGATACTTTTCGTGATGTTTCTCAGTCGCTCCAGAAGAATACGCGCCACGCCACGACCCATTACTTCCAGATCATTACCGACTAGAGCAGGGGTGGCCAACCCGCGGGCCGCATGTGGCCCGCCTTGAACATTTTTCCGGCCCGCGAGATTCATCACACTTTTACAAAATGTATGCTTAGTATCATTATTATTATATTATCTATGTTTACATGTAAGAATAATAGTAAACACAATAATAATAACTCATTATGTTTCAATTTTTCACTCCAAAAAAATGTCTATAGTGTATCTAAATCTAATATGGGGATATATAATTTTATATGTGGCCCGCGGAGTTATGATGCATTTCCAAAGTGGCCCGAAAGATCATTTGGGTTGGCCACCCCTGGACTAGAGGCAATTCAAATGAGACTTGTGCCGTTGTTGATCCTCGCGCCACGAATTGCCCCAGTGAGGACCGTGTTCAGGACCGAAACGCGGGGAGTGAAGTGACGCTTAATTTTACAGTTTATTTTGTTTATTAAATACGCGTACATTTCTGTACGCACTTCGCTCGAGATTCTGGTAAAATGTAAAATCCGTCGCTTCGTCCAAGTACAAAGCTGTGGCGAAGACATAAACAGTGAAAGAGAAGAATAAAGGAAGAAGGGAAAGAGAGAAGAAGGATGTTCATAGCTGCAATCCTGGCCACAGTGTTTCCGTTTGCATTCGGCAGGCCCCGGTTTCAAATTTCATCTGCCATCGTAGCAAAGGCTTTCTTTTTTGTAATTTTTCGAAGTGCCTCGAGGAAAACACCGGATTGGACCGCTTCCAATTCATTTTTCATCAAACATCATAAAATTTGAAGCTGCTTTCATCGTCGTTAAACAAGCGAAAAATAAATAAAAAACAAGATTTATTAACCGGTGCACAGTTTAAAATATGACATAACCTTTAATGATGATGTAAGTCATTAAATTGGATGATCCAAGCAAGCGGGTTATTTTAACTAGTCTTATTTTCCTTGCCGTGAGACAGAAGACAGTACAACACGATATTACGGCACTTAACCCTTTGAAGCCGAAGATCGTCTGAATATTATTTATGAATTCAGTCCGTACCGCGAAGAAAACACTACACCTCACCATTACGAAAATCAGCTGGTTAACCCTTTGAAGCCGAAGCTCGTCTTCATAATATTTACGAATCCAGACCGTACCGCGAAGAAAACACTTCACTTAACCATTAGAAGTCGAATCAGGCGGTACCACATAAGATTTAACAAAAGGACATCCCGGTCAAAGCCTTAATTATTCAGCGGCTACAATTTTACTTTCGTCAAATAGTAATTAAATAACCTTTCGCGCCTGCGCACTGCAGTATGTGGTATTGTAATGTTTGAGCGACCTCCAAACATGAATTACATGCAATTATATTTGCTTAGGGCCCTCATCCGGATGCACAGGCGAACAGCAAGTGGCCTTCAAAGCCCATCCATTGTCTGGCTCCATTGACCACAGTCTGATAGCCCTCAGGCCCCAAAGAGAAGAGACGTCGCGTTATTGAGCGTCAGATGCAAAACAAGAGACATTCTGAGAGGAATCCTTCACAGGCGTCGTTCCATAAATCAGGCAAGGAAGACACCAAGAGGATGACGAGATTAAGAAGTGATGAAGACGGCGGGACGTGTAGAACGCACGGAGCGGTTGAGAAATGCATACAGAATTTTGGTTGAGAAGCCTTAAGGGAAGACACCACTGGGAAGACCTAGACGTAGAGGGGAGGATAGTATTAAAGTATTCAGTACGAAAAATAGAGTTGAACCTTCTCCAAGGACATGAAAATGCCAACAACCGCTCCAGACGCGTAGTTACGGAAGACGTATCTCTAAGCGACCGTCTCATCTGTCGCTGACATCGACAGATAAAAGTCCAGCGGCTAACGAAGCGTCACTTGAGGACCGTTCACCGATTCCTTCATCTGAACCACCCAGACAACTCCAAGGAACAGAGTCCTCCCTGCAAAGGTAATTGTCTCCGTCTACTGGGTTGCAGTTGCTGCCCTGATGACGGAGGCGTCAATGAGCTCCGAAAAATCGGTGAACTTCTACCAGTCGACACACGCTCTTAAATCCACTTTAATTTCTTCTTCACATCTACGTCTTGGTCTACATGTGGTCTGTTTTCTTCAGATAATTCTCCCACCCACTGAGGCATCTTCACGTCTAACTAATTCACCTGATCAAAACATTCACTACTTTTATGGAACTCCGACGTTCATCACCGTGTTTAAAAAAGCTCGTAACCAGACTGTGTCCCAAGCTGCCTGAATCTTTGGTCCACTTCTCTGCACACTTCCTGAGATTCACTTTAATAATATTCTCCCAAATAAACTTTAATTTCTCAAGTATCCTCTCTTCCACGCATGTATTTTTCTACATATTCCTCGTTTCCAATGCATGCTTCATGTGGGGTCCATCCCTTCCTTCTTCATAGAACTATCCTCTTTAATATTATCCTCCGTCTGTGAGTGCATCTACCCCGCAGAGCGGCTCCACCTGTGGCCTGTCTGTCAGCTCTCATGTGTCGCTGTTCCCACGCTCAGCATCACATCTGGAGCAGCGTCTGTCTGTCTCCTAGTCAAGGGGACGTTTTTTTGCGAACAATCTAACTTTTAAATTCTTGAGCCCCCCCCCCCCCCCCCCCCCAAGTGTTTAAATTCTCCATCTACACATCTATAACTGATTGGCCAGAGACACCTGGCGTACTTCAAATGCACTGAAATGCTTTTAATCACCATGGCGACTGACATTGACCTATCCTTGTAACATTTAATTAAATCCCTAAAAAAAAAAATAGCAGGCTGGCCAACCATGGAAATTTACTTTATATTAAATGCTCTACAAACTCATTTGATTCGCGTTACCAGCCAAGACACACATTCGTTGCTAACAGCATTAATGGTAAAGCTGTCTCAGTGCGTGAATGTCACACGATGAAGACGTATGGGAGGAGTGGAGGAAAAGCTCCATGCATTCTTAACCAAGTCATAACAAGGACCAGAAGGCGGTGGCGTACAGAACATGGTGACAAATGCATAGAAAATTCTGGTTATAAAGGCAGAAACAACTCGGAAGATCTAGACGCAGATGGAAGGATGATATTAAAATGAATCTAAAGAAAAGTGTTTAAGGGAGAGAACTCGATTCGTGTGGCTCAGGACAGGGACCGGTGACGGAGCTGTTTTGAACACGGTTATGAACATTCCGGGTTCAGAAAATAAAAGGAAATTTCTTGTTTGGATGAATTTGAACTTCGCGAGAAGGATTCGACCCCATGCAATCAGTTAATTGAAGAAACTTATGGCCACACTTGAAAATCGCTTGGTCTCAAGTGCACGTGACCTCCGGGAAACCCAAAGCAGTCCTTAGTTAACCCAGAACTACGGTGTCAAGACCTTGTATCACAAATCGGACTGATTTCATACCTCATTCTGGCTGACGGCCTACTTTCTACATCAAGGCTACGCTTTATGGTATCACCACGCCTGTCAGAAATACAACGATCACTCATCGCCCTGATGATGGTGGCAACAAGTACCTCTGAAACGCTTGTAAACTTCTACAAGAATACCCAAAAGACAGCCATCTTAGATGTGAGGTTATGTTGAATCGCGCGGATTGGTAAATAATAAAATCTCTGCCCCTTTCCGTGAATCTAACCTCAGTTGTCCGTCCCTTTGCTCTCCTACTCATGCGTCATCCAAGTTGGACGCTGGGCGTCCAAAATAAGATACGCCCAATGTCGACATCATTGGATACTGGAGTGGATGTCACCTGCTCATGCGCGCTGCAGCCATCTTGACGTGTGGGCGTCGACTCGGTTACAAGGGTTGAAAGGGTGATTACGACTTTTTGGCCCAACGTCTAACAATCAGTCAGTCTGTGCGTTGTTAGTGCCATAAGAAAGCGACCTAGACCCGGATGGAAGAATAATATTAAAGTTGGTAGTAAGATTCAAGATAAGATCGGGTGGCAGGTTCCTGTAAACACGGTAATGAGTCTTCGCGTTCCATGAAAGTGGAAATAGACGATACTGTCTTTAAATTCCTGGGTTTAGTGAGGATTTTACAGGAATGACATTATTAAATGTCCAAGTCACTTCCTTTAATAAAGCTTAATTTCTTACGATAAATTTCACGAGAGAAATTGTATTTCAGTCATTATAAAACGTAGTAACTTCTCGATGTAATTATTGTACAGCAAATGTTACCGAATTACAATCAGGTTGCCAAATGTTGCGTAAAAAATTTCCCGTGTTGAAAAGTACTGACTTAATCACACTATTACCAGACGTCATGAACATGGAGGTCCTTGATTTTAAGTGTTTGTTCTCCCAACACGACCAACACATGAAAGGGGACTTTTGCTGTCATGGGAAAATGGATTTAGTTTAAAACCAATGCGTAATACTTCAGATCGTGACCACAGCGCGTAATACAAATCGGCCACATAGAATTATTCATCCATGGTATAGCAAACCGAAGGCCACCTATGATAAACACTTTTATCCTGTATAGATGGACCAAATATCCTGTCAATTGCCAATGGCGGTCAGGGGTCCATGACTAATCACAGAAACAGCAGAAACATTGAGGTTAGGTTAGGTTCTCGACGCTGGCCTTGGTAGAAACCTTCAGCACTGAATATGGGTGTAGTATTTTTCTCCGAAACGTCGGTATCAACACACAAGTTTAAAATCATGACTGTAGTACCAGAATAACACCCTTGTTAAGAGCTCGAATGAATTTCTTTTTTGTAGAAGGTTTGTGGTGATAATCTTACGAACTTTAAGACCTTGTAAGGTCTACATATGTCACAATAAAGAACATCGTATCTGTATTTGTGTACAGACATACGAATAATACACTCGCAAACACCAAGACATGTACAAATGTGGGGGGGTCGCTTCTAATCTCTTAATGTTCATACCAACTTACACACAAAATTCTATCAGCATTTTCCAACATTATTATTGGGGGCACGGAAGGGGCGACACACAGACATGATGTTAAAGTCTAGGATTATGTTTTCTTACAAAATTAGGGAATAAAGCCGCTACGAACATGAAGTTTCGAAAGTAATTAAGTTATTTTCAGTACAAAATTATGTTGTTAATGCGAATAAATTGTATGTAATCAAAATCGCTAATTCGGACTTCAATTGTTGCTTAGTTCGTGTCATGCATGGAGGACTTTGAACCCTTGTTATTAAAATAATTACCGTACTACATCGATGGAACGTATTCAAAAGTCTCTGTGCTCTGCGACAGACGACAGAATTATCTGAAATTCACGACATATCGGATCAAAACGGAGACACCTCCACCATGAGATACAGACCGTGTTTCATTTGTCTGTTGGCGATTGTTAACTCCATTTTGGTAAGTAATTGGTTAATGACGTAACATCATTAACAATTAAGCGATTCAGCAGCTGGCTACAAAGAATTTTCGAATAAAAATTAAGCGACGAACTAATGAGAGATACTGAAGGCAGAGATAACTTACCCAGTGGTGCACGGTCAGCGACGTTCAACTACATACCAGAAGTCTGAAACAGAATTTCGAATATTTAAATTTCAATTATTTCAAGCATAATATGACTTTATCAACACACTGAATTATGTATCAGGTTCAGTAATTCTATATTTTATCTGAAACTAAGTTCCCTTGGGTGTGGTATCGAAGTACTGAAATATTAAACCTACTTTCCTTCAGCCATAATCATTTTTTTTTCGAGTCATGTCCTGTAAATCAGCCAGGTTAAAATAACTATTAATCAGTGATACCTGAAATTAGGACAAATTTATAACAAAACACTGTAAGTGAATCCTTTTAAAACAACAACAATATTCTATCAGTACTAATGACTATTTCAAGTAGTTTTTTTGTTTTTTTATATCTTATCAGCTATATTTTAATCCATTTCAATTATTCAAAATGTTTTATCGGCATTGTTACCTCGAATGTAAGTACTTAACAATTCTGTTCCAGGCTTAATATCAGTATCTTATCACAGATACAGATAAGAAATCAGATACTTATTCATACTATTCTGTAAACACTTGTAAAACGGTTTAAAAATGTTTATCTGTCTTATCAATAATTGAAATTGTGTTCGTTCGAATGTCGATTATAGTGCTAAACGCTATATCGATTTGCACCAAACATGGCATGATTATTCCTTGAAACAAAGACGAGGTTTTAGAAATGTTAAAAACTCCGGAAAAAGTGTCCTGAGTTTTAGACAAAGAAGCAAATGTTATCTGTCACAAATTGAATACTATCTAGGGGCAAGATCAGAGCGGGCACGCCAGAATTGTTACGCTATGCGTACATTTCCTAACTTGGTAATATTTCTTTGTGTTTCTAAGGTGTTCATGCAGATTCAAAAGCTGATGTTGCATATCTGTTTACCTTCAGGGAGAATCGACTCAAAGTTTCAAAGACGCCGTTACACCAATAGCTCAAGAGTGCATGTCCAAGGTCGAAGCTACAGACGGTAAGAGATCGATTGATTAATCGAGCAATCTATATTGATTCTCGATTGATTCTACAATAAAATTGCGTGTCCACAATAAATATTACAGGAAAATAAAATAATATGTATACATTTGTTGATGACGTAAATTTTCAGATGATTTCCAGAACGTGCTACACAGGAATCGGCTGGAGACACGGACCGCTAAGGTAACCTATTATATGTTATATCGTGGAGTAGAAGCCTGTTCCGACCTCCCACCTCTTATTCTTTTCCTTCCTTGTTTGAGATTCGGAATTTATCCCCAAAATTCAAACACCTTCGTACCAGCTTCATTTTTAATATCATCCGAGGCACTGGGACAGTCTTCCTCACAAAATCTGTCACGAACATTTAACCTCTTAAATATCAGTCGTGACTAAATGTACCACCTTCTTTAATATGTTATTTCTGTGCATCTCGTCTACAGGGTGAGTATATTTGTGCGATTCGATTATTTCCTTACACAACATTAAGCAGTTGTGCTCCTTGAGGTGAGAACTTAACCATTAAACAGCACTTACACGAGGGTAAATTCTGCTCTAAAGTAGTTCCCCCTCCCCCCCCAACGTAAATTTCAACAAATTCCGCCTTCCAGTCAGCGTAAAGATTCAGAATTCCGAATGAACACAGCAAGACCCTGGTCACCTTTCCCACTTCTAAATGCCATGTAGTTTCCTCAGCCCTCCTCTTATCAGGACGAACGGGCAATTCCTGGGAACCTTCACAGCCGAAAACCCATCTGTTTCCCCCATCAAATGGTCTGACATCACTCTCCCTCCACTTTGTTCCTCTTTCATTCGTATCAGAAGGACGAATGGGAAAATCCTGGGAACTTTCTACTAACTTTCTCCCTGAATTTAATTGTCTGTCTCTCAGTGTCTGCTGGCCTGCGTCTACGAGAAGCTCGGAGCTTTCGCGAGTGGCGGGCACTTGCTGGACGGAGACCACATCATGCCGATCATGGAGAAGCTCTACGGATTTAAGGAATTCCAAACGGTACTGAGAGCCCAAGTAGCACACGACTGTGTAAATGAAGGTAACGGTACCGATTTTCTAATTAAAAGTGTGTCATTTCTATCGGACTAATTTAACGATGTAAGAGGAAAGAATTCCACGATTCATCGAGGTCTTCAAATGGTGACAGTTTCCGCGCTCCACAAGACGTCCGCTGGGAGTGGGGCCATCCAGAGAGACAATGCACAATCTGCGCGCGTGCGCATTAAAGATCACTGCCTTTCCAAGCCCTCGACTTCCCTGAAGATTTCTCGAGGCTCTCGGAAAGTTCGATGAAGAAATTTCGATCTTTTTTGCAACTGCGTCGACATTAATCAATGGATCAATACCCCAGATGGATTAACTTTCTTAAACTGTTCTTCCATCCACAGTGAACGGAATGGACGACGACCCATGCGAACTTGTGACCCACGCTCTTCATTGCATCCTCCAGCACTACTGACAGGATCGCACCCCACGCCCAACCACCACGAAGCAGCAATGTGACTATCTCACCACTGGACATAAACTCGGCCAGTTTAATCCATCCCACATTCTAACACTCCGCTTATTCAAAAATCTTTTTTTTAATATTATCCTTCCATCTAACCCTACGTCTCTAGTTTTCGCTTCCCTTCATGTATTCCTGCAACATACCACGCTTATTTCCAATAAAGACAAGATCTAAGCTCTGTTTTTTTTTACATACAATTCAGAATGTCACCCTAATGTTTGTCTAAGATCCATTTTAATATTATCCGACACAAAAATGGCTGTTTTCTGGGTTGCTGCAGGGCTGTCCGACCTATCGCCCTGATGATGAAACTTCTGTGAACGTCTATCAGACGTAAGCCAGAAAACGACGTTTCGACTTCCTAATTAAAGTGCCGTATCTGTACCACCATGCATGCTACAAGACCCAACCATTTAATTCCCTTGATGTTTGATGGGACGACCCTTCAGTTTCGATAATGTCATGACTTCCGGTCTTGATACCAGAAATCATTGAGGGGGGGGGGGGTGGCTCCATTTGTTATCCAAGCCCCCTACAGATAAGAGCGCCTCGTACACCAAGGACAAATTATGAGAGGATGAAGAAGAATCTGTATTTATTTGGCCTCCTATTGGAAAGCGTATTAACATATCCTTATTTAAAAATAAGCAACTGTCATATGCAAAGTGGTCTGTGCAGAGAATGGCGCTACTGATAAGTTCACTTCCTGTTAGAATAAACGCAATCTACGAGCAGTCGTACATTTCTTTCCTTGAACTATTTATTACAAGCGCTCATAACGTACTTGCAACAAAATATATTTAAAAAAAAACACTGTGCAACACGTTCTTCAAGTGTTTACTCTAGTCACGTGACAATGGTCTCGGTAAAATATTGAATTATGAAAACAGGACGGGCAATTGTCAAGAGAGTAATTTAGCTGTTGGCCAATGAAACTAATATAGAAAGTCCACTACAAATGCAGATTAATGTCACCTTCCAATCTCCTTCTTGGTCTCCCAAGTGTACGTTTTCCAACAGGTTTCCTCACAAATTTTGTTCAAATTTCTTGTTTCATCCCATCAAAACTCTGTGCCTAGCCCATTGTATGCTCCTACATGTAGCCAACCTGACAGCACTAGGTAAAGTGTGTATATAAAAAATAAAATTTCAAATGGCATACGTCACTTGAGATCTGAATACAAACAAAATTATTGAAGGAAACGCTTAGATGTCAATCGACTTTATGTGATCAGATTCTCATATACGCGTAATCCAGGAACAAAATAAGTCGAAATCCATAGTTTTCCTGCACATTCAAATTGAATAATTGTGAAGCTTACAGGATTTGGTGCTCTCCTAGATTTCTTAAGGTACATGCTACAGAATGTGCAACTGTCACTTTCCGGCTCTCGGCCGGAACCGCATGAATCACCACCAAGTACCACAAGGTTTAGCCGATGTACCACTCCATAAAAAGAATGAAATTCATTTATCTCTTGTAACACATCCCGCCTGGAAGTGGCAATCGCGTCCAACTTTATCGGCGAAAGCTCCATATAAGAGAATATGTTCTTGTGGTAACATGTCTGTCATCCACTACAACTTCTAAGACGACTGAATCATGACACATTTTGATGTACTCTGAAGATAGAAGCGAAAAGTTCCTTTCGAAATCATGGCTAACCGCCTACAAGTCTTCACAGCGTCACAACCGAGAATATTCCAACCCACATTTACACCGACGTTAATATCTCAAATTTAATTTATATCTTCTGCCCCCCACCCCCACCCCCCAAAAAATTCTACCTACTGAGGGCCAGAGTTCGAAACATGGCGCACAATCGAAGCCACTTGGAACAATACATCTGGGTTCCTCAAAACTGCAGTGTAATTCTTTTGAAGAACGCATTCAACTCCCGGACAGACAAGACAAATGCTGGTGTTCGTTACCGCGTAAGTCTTCAGTTGAGCAGGAAAAAATATTATAGGCTATTTGTGCCTTGATACGGCATCATCGTCCTTAATGAGCGCACAGATTCCTATAAAATAATGATCATAATTCCGTGCGTAGCTTATAACCTCTTTCCTTCGCAAATGAACCCAAATGTTTCTTGACAGCGATGATTCCATATTAATCTTTGTTACTCTTGTTTGATTTCGAGCAGCAGACATCTTGGACTAAAGACAGATGTCGAGTGCGTGCGTGCGTGTGTACACAGTGATAAAAGAAAAGAAAGTTGGTCGTATAAAAAAGTTTCGAAGATGCAGACAGCAATGAAAGGAGCCAGTGTCTGTCTGTCTGTCTGTCTCATAATAAACATACAGAGCGTTACTCTTCAACTACAGAGCCGTGCCTTATGAGAAATACTCGTCTCCAGAACGAGACATCCAAACAAAGTGGCTGTGTGGTTTGGGGGCTCCTGCCCTTCGCATTTGAGGACTTGCAGGCAAAACTTCCGCCGTCGAAAATGACACGACCGCAGGTTCAAATCGCAAACTGTGATTTCCGTTCCTCACACACACACAGAGGCTTCAATTGATAAGCGACGAGGCTGCTTTGACAGTGATCATGAATGCCTGCTTGATTCTTACGTTATTCAACGACGCTCTGTCAACGTCAGAATGCGGAGTTTAACCCTTTGAAGCCGAAGATCGTCTGAATATTATTTATGAATTCAGTCCGTACCGCGAAGAAAACACTACACCTCACCATTACGAAAATCAGCTGGTTAACCATTTGAAGCCGAAGCTCGTCTTCATAATATTTACGAATTCAGACCGTACCGCGAAGAAAACACTTCACTTAACCATTAGAAGTCGAATCAGGCGGTACCACATAAGATTTAACAAAAGAACATCCCGGTCAAAGCCTTAACTTGAATGGTCAGTGAGTGAAGGAAGTAGCCATCATGTCCTTGTCAGCTTAAAAAACTCTTGACATCCGCCAGGATGAAACTGAGGAAAACCAGGGAAATACAACTTAGTACGACCGGTGGTCCGATGAGATTCGAACCCGAAGACAAGTCTGTTGTTTCTGGTCCGATGGAAACCCTCTGGGGGCAGTTGGTCACCAGGTTTTATTCAGGCGTCTAGGACCACTTTTTGCCCTGAGGGTTGTGTCCTCATTCTGCGCACATGTCGTTCTTGTCCTAAATTTCGCTCAGAATATTTTAAACATTTAACTTTCTCCCTGTGTTTGTATTTCGCTGCGTTTTGCTACCAAACGAACCAAAGGACGGCTGTAGACTAAATCGCTTACGAGAATTTATCAGACGAGTTCTTAGCGACAAAACAGCTTCTGCGCTATAAATCCAGCCAAGACCGTGCAATGCATTTGCTGTTCACGTTGGGACTTACTTGAATTCGGGCTATTATTTGCATTGAGTGTTACGAACACACCGGGGCCAAAGCCTCAAATTTTCATCTTAAAGGTAAAATCATAATTATCGCTTCACCAACTCCAGGAACAGATCCGTCATCGCGGTGTCATTCTGAATCTGAGCGTTCGTCAGATCTCGTTTCAGGTACGCACTCCTTGGTGATTGCACCAGGACTGTGACGCATACGTGGCAGTCTATATGACAGGCGAAAAATAATGAATGACTACGCAGTTCTGTTTCCTGCACAACAAACAAGTTAAGAAATGACGTAACTTCTTTTGGTCGCTCATTTAAAACCGAATGAATTGACAGCGAAGGCAAACTCATTTGAAGTCCCTATGACGCGTCTCAATGACAACGAACAGTTTTTTTTTTGAAACGGAACGAACTTTTTCGGATTCTATAAAAGACTGAGATTCTTGTCCCACTAACTTCCTTCCATCTTCTCAAGAAGCACAGTGGACCATGTAATTAGATGTTTCGTCATCATGGTCACAGAAGTCTACCATTGGACCCAACACCGAACAACACTTGCACAGAAAAAAACTCTGGCATCCATTTTGAAATCTATGGCTGACTTTCAAAAATGGCCCTTCTCCTGAGGTTTTCCGAATCAAAGTTTCCAGAATCCATCTCCATCACGCACGCTACATGCCCCACCAATCTCGCCTTTCTTGGTTTTTATCACCCTGATGACAGTCACTGAAGAATATCGATTGTTAAACTCATATATATTTGACCAATCAGGAGACAGATATATCTCTTCCCTGCCCTTAAATTCAGAAACCAAGATTCACACCCGCGTAGCAAACTGACAAGTTTAAAATGTTGTATACTTCAATTTTTAGACACATATCCGAGACACGGAAAGTTGGGAAATGAAATTATTCCTCTGAAGTCTTTATTTTTAGAGGTCGTGTTCGTTGTTATGAATCTGTGCCGAGTTCTCGGCAAGATTCATGATCATACAGACCAAAACTGCCTTTGTGGTTCGTCACTTGTGTTAATATCCGTGTCCGATAATTAAAATCACTGGCAGAGACCAGAACGTGTATCCCATAAAAAATCCAATCCCTCTTTGCCTTCACGATGGTGCGTTCTAAACAAAAATTGTACAGCAATGACGATAATGAGATGATAATGTTGCGTCATATTGTGATGATTATAATTGTTTAATTTTAACCGTCTAATCACAATAAAATATTTTATTAAATATTAAAATATTATTATTACAATTAACATTTAATATTTAAAATATATTAAAATATAGATAGAAAGAGCATCATTTTAATATATTTTAAATATTAAATGTTAATTGTAATAATAATATTTTAATATTTAATAAAATATTTTATTGTGATTAGACGGTTAAAATTAAACAATGATGATGATGATGTTTCCCTGGACCGTAACCCGTGCTGATTTTAGGGTAGATACCAACGTTTCGGGGTGAAGACATTTGCTCCATCTTCTACAGTGAGAACTTCAAATCTCACAAAGCATTTTCTTATTTCAGACTTTGTGTCATGTCGTAGCCTTCAACGAAACAGAAACTGAGAATCGATTCTAAAGAATTTCTAGTGCAATTATTCCATTACCTCCGGTAGAGGTCGACAGCCAGATACAATGCCGTGCGTCATTCGGCCCAGAAAGTGCTGAATGGTTTACGTCTCCGAAGGTCCCTAGCAGCGACCGGAAACCAAATGGCTGCCAAAAGACTGATACTGAAGTGATTGATACAGCGAGAGGAGAGCAGAGAGCGAATAATCTCGAACCAAACGGCACCGGACGTCTGGATGGTAGTTCTTAGATTCCGAAGGATGAGAAATTTTACATTTAAATCCACAAATATTTGAACTCGAAGCGTGTCTGAAAAAGTACTTAAAGTGACAGATCATAATTATGAATTCTTCGTGAAATCAAAATGTTTCATTGGAAGGGTTCCAACAAACCACTAAAATTTACGAAGTGTCCTATATTTAATCAGTACCAAGACATTAATATGACGTGTTCTAGACCAGTCGTATTCAACCTGGGGTATGCGAAGACATCTTAGGGGGTACGTGAAATTTAAAAAAAAAAAAAATTATGATAAACACTGAATAATCAGTAATGTAATTTATTTAATTTATTTTAGATGTAGATTATATACAACCTATAACTTGAATTATACACCAACAACTTTGGGGGTACAAAGTTGAAGAGAAATTATATCTGGGGGTACGCGAACAAAAAAAGTTTGAATACCACTGTTCTAGACGATGTACCAAACAAATCTTCGAAGACTGAAACCTGTGTTTATGCGTCACAGTATGAAGGTGTAATGTGGGCGTGGAAGGATATTTCAACATATTCTCGGTTGCCTTCAAGGACTATATCAGCTGTACACTTTATCTAACAAACAATGTTGTATTTATAATTCTCGGTTCGTAAAGACTGCTTAAATAAACCAAGAAACATGAGACAGGTACACCAGCAAAGTTGCCTTATCCGCCGGTAAGTGTAATTAAGCCTCAGGGTGCGACAAACAGAAGTACAGCTCCACGTAGAACGTGGCAATGACGATGAAGCTCACGTATCTGACAGACAAACAAACAAAGAAACAAAAGACTAGGAAATGACTGAGACCCGTATAGTGTCAGGTTTCGTCGTCGTAATAATTAGGTCAGCAAGGTAGTCAGGAAATTCGTAGCTACGTATCGCTACTGTTTCCTGTTGTCAAGGTCTCACGCTAATCATCGGGGCAGTCCGCGCTGACTGTCTCGTGTTCAGTCAGGCTGGAATTCGGGAATCAAAAACCTAGTGAATCAGCCCACGAAGTCCCCACAACACTTTAAAGCCCACACAAACAGAGAATTTATGTTTCATATGATTCTCAATGCAAACAGCGATCGTTTCCTTGGACAGCGTTAACCAGCTGATCTTCGTAATGGTGAAGAGTTGTGTTTTCTTCGCGGTACGGACTGAATTCTTAAATATTAATCAGACGAACTATGATCCTCACTATAAACCGGGATTATTTCCTTAAACAGCGTTAACCAGCTGATCTTCGTAATGGTGAAGTGTGGTGTTTTCTCCGCGGTACGGACTGCATTATCAAATATTATTTGAACGATCTCAGTGCTTCAAAGGGCGAAACTGATGGGACTTGTACAGACGTAAAGCGAATGACTCTTGAAGTTCAAGGTTCAAATTTCGCGTTGGTACAGAATCGTCTTTCTAAGACGTCGCCACTGGAACCTATCCAGAGTCACGTGAATCCAATCCACACCTTATTTAATATTATCTTCACATCTACTTCGAGGTCTTCCGAGCGGAATTTTCTCAACAGGTATTCAGACTAAAACTTTGTATGCATGTGTTATTTCTGCTATACCCGCAAATCACACAATCCTTATAACATAAATTGAAGGATGGAAAGTATGACAGTCCTCATCGAGAAATTTTATCTTTCTTGGTTCAAAACATAACATAACATAAAATAAAAAGAGCTATGAATGTAACGGGAGACATTTTTCTTGAAAATTCTCCTGTAAATATGTGAAAGTATTTAACACGTGTTATCTACAGAGCACAAACCCCTGTTCCCTCAAAACCCCGCATTCTTAGATGTTAGGCGTTCCTTGAGTTACCCCACGACAAATCCCAGCTGTTTTCCACCCTCTTGTCAAGGAGGCTGTGAGAAGGGTCCTGGTTCTTGTCTATCTCGACCCTTCTAACCCTTATCTGACAGCACAAAGATGAAGAACAAGCCTCACACATCCTCCCAAATTAACCTTGTTGAAGGTTGAATAAGATAAAGACGAAGCAAAGAGCTTCTTTGTTCTTCAGGGATGAAGTTTCCCGCTGATACGATGTAATTAATTTGGAGTTGATTCGGAATGGCGGGATTTGTGCCACATACAGACTTTGTAACATTCTGCAATTCGATAATTGTTCAATAATTATTTCGACGACGTCAATATACGGCTGAGTTGTCAAGGTTACGTACGTTTTGTGACGACGTAGCCGGTAAAATAATTGTTTTTTTCAAATGCCTATTCAAATTAACTTATTCAAATAAAGTTCCAAATAATTATTTAACTTTCTCACGGAGGTGAGTTAAGTCGAGGCCAGAGGACAGCCAATCATCTTCCACTACAACATCTCTCACGCTTCGTTAATTTAATTCGTGTTTAAAGGTTTTATTTCGCTCAATTTCAGAGCGTGTTGTGTCGAGTGTGCTGACCTCTGTTATGAACAATTTCTGTACAATAAAATAAACAACTATTCCCGCAAAAACTGGGCAGATTTGTTACATGAAAATGTGACAGTGAAATATATGAAAATAATATTAAGTAAAAACCCAAAACGAACGGAATCAGTTCCAGTAAGAGGTCTCCTCTTTTATTTCCCTCTTATAATTCTGGTTTGCGGGGAAAAAGGGCTTATCCCATGCGTACTGCCAGTACCAGAGGACTCAGAACCACTGCGTTTGTGTGCGGGCATGAATCGCTGGTCACAGACTGTGGCCTTGACGAAATGCAGACGGAGGGCTTAACAATCTCCACGCCCTCGCACCTGGAGACAGGTAGCTAGTCGGAGAGCCTCACGCGTGTGGTGGACCCGTGACACAGTGCGTGATTCTTACCTACGCAATGGAGTCTTCATGCAGAACGTCACGATATGTCGTATCCGGCAACCGATGCCACAATAATTAGGTTACTCATTTTCTGAGCATCTGTTCATAATCCATCAACTACGTGGAGAAGCATCTTTCTTCAGAACGTGCTATGACACAGTAAAATCTCCGCCCTTACGGAACCACAAGGTTCAGATTGCAGCAAAAGATGTTTGAGGTCCATTCTGAAAGCTAATGGCGCTCCTTCAGCAGCCTGGCTAGCTCAGTCGGTAGAGCATGAGACTCTTAATCTCAGGGTCGTGGGTTCGAGCCCCACGTCGGGCGAAATTTTTTTTTTAAACACTGCTGTAAGAAAATTTTCGTTTAAATGTGCCCAGTGCCAATTTACGTTCATGACCCCTTCCGGTCTACTCTTTTATATTCAGTATCACACGTCCAGACTTGATACGTTATCAGTGTGGTCACATCGAGTATCGGGGAAATCGCCAAGGAGAAGATGGAATCCAAAAGTCAAGAACAATGTTCCCAAGAGCCCAGGTTCCACGCCCTCACTCCCTGTTTAAGATGCATCTCCACCTAGATCTATCAAATCTTCTCTTTACCCCAGGTTCTCCGATTACAATTGCGCATATCGACACGCGTGCTACATGTCACACCCATCTAGGCAAGTACGAAGCTTCTCAGAACGAAACTTCCTTTAAATTTTATCCTGGAACACGGCACCACTTTTAAAAAACGTAATTGTCGAACCTGCAAACGTACAAAAACATTCCTGTTCTGTGTCCTTCGAAAAAAAAAACAACAACGCGGCTGTTCATTACCGTCATAACAAAAAACGTGTCACCAATCCCTATCCTGTGCCACATAATCCAATCAACACACCCGGAACCCCAATTTAATATTATCCTCTCACCTACGCCTAGGTCTTCGAGTGGTCACTTTCATTCAGGCTTCCGAACCGAAATTTTGTGCGCATTTCTGATCTCCCCATGCGTTCTACATGTCCCGCCTCAGTCACCCTTCTTTGATTTTATGTCTGATCGAGAGTCACGTCCAGACTGTGGTGGAGTCATTCAGCATGCAAGTTCCAGAGCCCTGCCCGGATTAAAATTAATTGACATTTTGTGACGTTAAATCTTTGGTCAATGGTTCAGTCATTAACGTACAGACAGAGGTGCATAACTTTGGGTCAAATACACGAAATGTATATTTAACGTCTTGTGAAACACCCGGTGGCTACCACCTCCTCTGTCACTCCGTGGTCTTGTCCTGTGGATGGATAAGCTCTGCAGGGCTGGAGGGACAGTTCGGATGAGGGGAACGAAACCAAGATGGAGATTCTACAGCCACAACTCCGGTTGCACGTAATATGAGATTTATGAACAACTACCACCATCTAATTCCGAGGTTAAGAATTCGAGTAGCTTTTCCTCTACTCTCTTCATGGCGTGGAGGATATTTGCGCTTTGGAATTGGTAAGACTTGCTACCCATAAACCTTATCAAATGTACAAAATCCCTTAGCAAATCTGTGTGGAATTTACAGTCATACAATTTGTGATAAGGTTCCCCAAAAACTGATTTTAAAATAGGATATTATTATTGTTGTTGTTCTGATTTTGGGGCCCTGCAGACTCATACGTAGTTGCCAAAGTTTCAGATTCAAACGCTAATCCATGTACGATTTGAGGTTTTCACGGCGGTGAGTCAACTCGCACGGTTTACTCCGAAACGTCGGTAAACTTCTACCAGACTACGCGGCGCAACAACCCAGAAGACATCCATCTTCACATTCCAGCATCAGTCACTTCGGACATGAAAATGGAGACCAAAAAACTTCTCTCCGAAACGTCGGAATCTACCTACGAGTTGACACGGCACCACAACCCAAGCCTCGTCGCCATGAAAACCTCAAATCTCACACGCCCTCCGTATGTGCTATATTTACAGTGTTCATTGCTGTAGAAGTGAGACATCAAGTTGGGTGCTACCGAACCATCGGACGTGTATAATTGTATAGTGGAATGGAAACGAGTACAGTGTTGCCACGTCGAATGAGGATTCCCTCACACGCATGACGTAACAAAGCATTGCGCAACAGGTTGGAGGGTGACTGTGTTTGTTTTGCTCGTGTCTCGTGATACAAACGCAGGAATTTTCCTCCCCAAAAGCAGAACAAAATCTTCCTCGTGCAATACCGTTTCGGGTCCAGCTGATATTAAACAAGAAACAAATGCCACTGGCCAGTGAATGATTATTTTCCTTCTCCTTCCTAATCCACGGCACATTCTCTTCAGATTCTTGGACACGTACGATTCCCTTGTGTGGCGATCGGTCGTCAGAAGGCCTGTATCTGCCCACACAAACATAATTTAGAATAACGACATATATCTGTGCTCTAAATGATAATCGAACTCAGTACCACACATCCCCGAATCAATGGCGGCTTACGCCGATGAGAATATCTTCCTGAAGAAGTCAGTTTAACCCTCTGAAGAACGAAAGAAGGAATGAAAGATATCAGAAAGTTGGGGGGGGGGGAGACACATTACATTTAACAAGCGAAACAGGGGTATGAAGGTTCCCAGGCAGTACTAAGTCGTCCTTCCAGTAATTACAAAAAAATAGGTTGAAGGAAGTGGATTCCATCGGAATTTTCAAATTTTGACATTGACCGTGGAAAGGTTTTCGTTTAAGTGAGGGCGGAACATCGAAGTTATATTTTATATTAATATCGTAGAGACTACACAAATACGAGTGGCGCGTAACGTGAAGGTTGTCTGTCCGTTCCAGAGTTTGGAACACGGCGAGAATCTGGATCGTGGTCTGATGCGTTTATCGTGGCTTTGTCTTGTGGGTGGCTACCAGTGTTTCGGGGGAACATATTGCCTTCGTCTTCAGGGTATAATGGTGGTGATACATTCTGCCGAAACGCTGATAACCGCCTCCAAGACGACAAGGCGTCGTGACCCACACCTGAGACACGTTTTATTTTGCGGGAAAAAAAACAGATTCCCGCCTACAGTTCCAAGTACTTCGCGTCGACTGTTCCAGAGTTACAAGAGCCTCCTTTTCGGTAACTCTTTTTGCCCAGGTCATGTTCGGCTGATGCAAACTTTGCGACGGAAGTCGAAAGGATGTCGTGGACGTGGCGATAAAGCATATCCTTCAACAGCATTTTGCGGTTGAAGGATAAAGCCGGACATATAACCGTGACTCACCGTTCGCTACTGATAGTACGTTTCTCGTAGTCTGCAAACGATTTGAGGTGACCCCTCAGGGCTGAAAACCTGAGCATCGAATACTACACCAACGATGTGACATCGTACGTTTCCCACTGAATCCACTCTCCCTCGGGAAACGGTCGTAAATCGTCCAAATATCATTAACTTATTCAAAAACTAACGAACATACGAGGTGCGATCAGAAAGTTTCAAGACTGCGCGTATAAAAACCCGTACACTTATCTCAGGTATTAAATTCATCCATCACCCTCGAAGTAGTTCCACTGGGAGTGAACACAACGATCCCAGCGCCGCTGCCAAGCCTGGAAGCATCCCTGGAAATCTTTCTTTGTCAGCCTGTCAAGCACCATCTGCGATTCTGCCTGAATCTCTTCTATCGTCTCAAATTCTCCTTCCCTTTAGCTGAATTTTCATCTTTGGGAAGAGGAAGAAGTCACACGGAGCTTAGAAAGGAAGTTGGGAATCGGTTCTTGCAAGATCTTTTGAGCTCCTGACAAACTCCGTGGATCTGAGTCCCACAGTAGCAGGACATCGCCGAACTGATCACGAAATCCCGATACCAAAGGTTCATTACCGTGCGCACAAAAGCCCTCCAATCAGCATTTTGCCTACAATTTCTCATCTCGCGCCATTTTCATTCTCACTGATTTCATGACGACAAATTATTTTTTCGTGTGTGCGAAATCAAAATGCGCACGGGTGAGTTAATTCCACGCAGGAAAAGATGGAGGTCGTATCCAATGCATGGATACAAGGAAAAGATGGAATAATGATCCTGTTGATGATATATTAGCAAAGGAAAACCACAACAAGGCGACTGCTTCCGAGAAAAACAAATGCCGAGAGATCAAGTTCGATGAACAATAAAAAAAGAAACCTGGGTCTTGTGGAGGCGTCTCTGCTTCAGCGGAAAGATTTAATCACCAACAGAAAGGAAACACTGCGCTCTGAATCAATTCATTCCAAGAACTACTTTCGGCATACACGTGTTTGCTTCGAAACTAACTCCGACTGCTTTTGTCAGAGAGACTATAACTAGGTCTGTTTATATTTCTATATCGAATATCGTAGAGTCTCGTAAGATCTCGTATGAAATCTTAACGTCTCCTAAGATACATACCCAGACTAGTGAGATTGGTATTAATAAATATTATTAATAATTGTGCGTCTACATGAAAAATGTAGATCGATATATCGAGGGACCTTTCTCCACTTATCGATATAACAAAACCTGCACTTTTCGATATTTCGACATCAATACATTTACATATTTCGATATCAATAAGTATCGTTATTTTCATATCAGTACCAATCGAAGAGCTATATGATCACGTTCCGACATTCATCGATACATCGTAGATTAGGTGACAATATTAAAACGGATCTTGTACAAATGGGATTGGATTCAACTCAGTGCAGGGTCCATTGACACGAGACCTGTTTTTAGCTGGTGCATTAAGTTAGGGCCATGAACATGTTCCTCTTTGAAGCCCATTTTCCCACAAAGCGACTCGCGGGAGATGTTCTTAAGAAAGCTGGGGGTGGTTTCTTGAGAGGGGTGAGATCCCCAAACGAGCACATATTCCATCTCCCCTCCTCCTTAAGTCCCTGCAGCCTACTTTTATTTGACTTTTATATTTTTATTTTCCCTTAACTTTTTAAGGCTTATAAGTCTTTGTTGCTGTATTACGTTATCCAAAAACATCAGTCTGTTCGGGGTCTGAGTGTGGAGGACATCGTTTTAAGGGAAGGTGTCGAATATCGTCAGCTGAGATAGAGACGTAATTATGATTGGTGAACTGGTAAAGATTCAGAAGGAGGCGGTTGTGGAATTTGCCTCCAGAGACGTTACACTTTTCATCTGTTTTGTTTAAACAGCGTAATTAAATATTGCAACATACGAATTATTTAATATCTCATGGCCCACGAATTCAGAGCTTGGTCATTTGAGCTATGACACCGTGTAATCTTAGAGGCGGTTGGTACAGTTTCGGAGGAACGTGCCGACTCCATCTTCGGGATATAAATACATCTGAAACGTCGGTAACGATGAACAAGACTATTAACTGTTTTAAGCACATGGAATGGGCTGTTGTGAACACGGTAATGTACCTTGACTAGCTGAGAAACTATCAGCTTCTCAGTCAAGTTCTTCTGAATTTTGCCGACGTCCGTTGCATGGAGACGGGAGGAATGTTTTTGTGGGTGGATAGTAAACCAGTCGGTTTGGAGGAGAAAAAACGCGATGCATAATGGTTTGAAAACCTAAACCTCCCTTCGTGTCGGTCGTTAGGGTCCATCGTGCCTCAGACTCCGGCCCCTTGGCTCCATGGTAGGCAGTGTTGCCACACCAGCCACCTGTTACTTCCCTCTGCAGGGATTTTTGTGTGTGAATACAAAACGGCGTGGTGTCATGACCGAACATCGTCTTGTAGCAGACTCCATTCCCTCGGATGGACATGCTGCTTCAACCTTCAGGGCTGAAAAGTGGATGGTTTATATAGAAAAATTAAATGGATAACAGGCCACCTTGGGATGAGAGGGAAATCGATATTTGTCGAATAAAACATATTTATATAATAAATTCTGAGCTTCATTGTGATTTGGAGTTGTATCTATTCATTCTTTGACAGGATTCGTTTGGAGTGAATTTCAAGCCTCGTCTAGCATCGCAGTGGTGTCATGGCGACGCTTAGAACCAATACGAGACACGAATTTAGAATTTAGAAACAAATGCACGGAACTGAGACCTTCTTGAGAAGCTGACAGTCGGTCAGATGGTCAAAATATTCAAACAAGTCTAACCTAACCCACGGCCTACTGGGATAGTCTTGCATTTTTACGCATTTTTATCTCCGAGAAAATCTCAAGTGTAACTTCGTATTCTTTTGAAGATATCGGTCTTCTGGGTTGTTGCGCTGTGTAGTCTGGTCGATGTTAACCAACGTTTCAGAGGTCATACTGCCTCCGTCATCAGAGTATGAAGATTTCTGTCTTCTGGGTTGTTGCGCTGTGTAGTCTGGTCGATGTTAACCAACGTTTCAGAGGTCATACTGCCTCCGTCATCAGAGTATGAAGATTACTGTCTTCTGGGTTGTTGCGCTGTGTAGTCTGGTCGATGTTAACCAACGTTTCAGAGGTCATACTGCCTCCATCATCAGGGCGATGAGTATGAAGATTTCTGTCTTCTGGGTTGTTGCGCTGTGTAGTCTGGTCGATGTTAACCAACGTTTCAAAGGTCATACTGCCTCCATCATCAGGGCGATGAGTATGAAGATTTCTGTCTTCTGGGTTGTTGCGCTGTGTAGTCTGGTCGATGTTAACCAACGTTTCAGAGGTCATACTGCCTCCATCATCAGGGCGATGAGTATGAAGATTTCTGTCTTCTGGGTTGTTGCGCTGTGTAGTCTGGTCGATGTTAACCAACGTTTCAGAGGTCATACTGCCTCCGTCTTTTATTTTTACGTACCAAGAGTAAAACTTCATTTTGTATTTATGAATTTTGTGTGATGAGAATTAACCAGTTGATCTTTGTAATGGTGAATTGTTGTGTTTTATTTGCGGTACGGACTAAACTCCTCAGTATTATTTAGACAAGCTTCGTGCTTCAAAGGGTAAAGATAGAAACTATTATAGGCCCACTACAGTGTTTGTAACAGCAGTGAATTTAAATCGAGATGTACCCACATTTTGTACATGAGATGCGGCAGTGAGGGAGGATCCCGTAACTCGATCGCCAGCAACAACTGAACCTTTTCTTAGGGTCATTTGCTAGCCCCTTGTAAGGGGTTTCCTTTTTTACAGCTTACTTCAACCAGTGATGTTTCAGTGACCTCAAAAGATATTTCCCTTGTCCTCTGCAACGCATTTATGTCAGACGGGGGGATTTGTGGAGGGTTCTCCGGGGTCTAGCAGCCCCCGACTCCTCCCTCCCCCCCAACCCAACCCACGGCCACCTGTTTCGCCAAGGCGTCATAGCAAACTCCCCCATTGCCTTCTGAGAAAAGAGAGTTCGTTCCTGGATCGTTTGTCTGCTTCCTTGATAAAAACGTCTGCAACCCTTTAGCAAAAGTGAGCTCATCGATACAGGTTGCTCACAAAATACCTTACTCCTTACTTGAAACGCTGGCCGGATGTCCTGAAGGTCTTACGACAAACAGTTTCTGATTACGTATTTCCGGAAAAAGGACGTCACCACTTGGCAATCGAATGCTTAATCAGGAATAAACTAATTAACATAAACAATTAATAAACTGATAACTAATTCACTCCATGTAGCAGAGTCCTCTTGGTATCTTACTTTCAAGGAAGAATGTAGATTACATTTGTTTGAAAATAAAGTTGCGAAATCTCGGAGGCTCCGATCAGACGGACATGTAGCACGCAAGGGGTGCATAGAGGATTTTGGTAGCGAATCCTTGAAAACGACCACTGGACAGACCAAGAAGGAGATGGGAGGATAACATCAAGATGGATCTTAGGGGGGGGTGGGCTGTGAGGATGGAGTTTTGGCTCAGGATCGTGGCCGATGGCGGCGTTGGACCTTGCAGGTTCTGCGTGTATTCGAGCCGATGTATTAGCTAACAAGGACCTGCCACTGGCTGTCTGCGGACCCCAATTTAATATCCGTAGAAAAGTAATGTCTTGCATGGAACAAAGCGAAGTACAGGTGATTACCATTTGCCGCAAGCAGGCTTACAAGAACACGATGTTACTTTTTGTTACTTTTCCAGGTGGTATGTTACTTTGTGGGGGGGGGGGGAGTCAGGCCGTGTTTTTGTTATAGATACATGGTTGGCCTTGAGCGAATTGAAATTATACCTGCTTACGTGATTATAATGCAGGTGGAGAAATTATTTCCTGATGTTGGCAACAAGGAAAACTATTGAGGGCGGGATATCCCGGCCCTCGGGTATCGCTCGTCAAAAAAAAAAAGACATCTAAAGCCATGTTACCCTAATCAAGTGAGGCTGTGTGACAGTTTTACTCCCCCAAAGAAAAAGGCACACTCTTATCACCTTTTCGGACCGTTCACTGGGCAAATTCGGGTTAGGTTTCGCTCCTTCTTTTGTATGAATGTGAAACTTTGTCTCTTACATCGAGGGAAGATCACAGATCGAGGCTGTTGAGGAGAGCATTTGGACAGGAGACTGGAGGAAACCACATAATGAGGAATTTCACCAAATATTATTAGAATGATGGGTCTGACACGAAGTGCGTCCAACATTTCAGTTCAAAAAGGCCGGAAGGAAAAAAGAAATCTTGGGATACCCAAGGCGTAGGTCGGAGGAAAATGTCATATGTTTCGCCGTTTCAGTCTGAAATCTCACTGTAACCTTTCGACTATCAGTTCCTAAAGAAATGCGGAATTTTCCACCATTGCAATTACGGCAGGTGAACTGCATTATCCCTCAGATACGAACCCGGATGTCAGAAGTGTTGTGTGCCCAAAGGGGGTCTTGAGGTGATACCCAAATGCTCATCCGGCTTTTCATTCGCGTTTTATACCAGTAGCCACTGGGGAAGTTCCAACGGGCGGACTTCAAGGCTTCGAAATTGCGTGCGAGTAACATAGGAAAACCACATCTAAACTCCCACCGCTGCCATGACAACCTCCGGGTATGACGACCTCCACACTCCAAGATGTTTTCCTCATTTCGTAGCTGGCAATCACGCAAATTCATTGCTGTCCACGGAAACCAACTGCGTGCTCCCTTTCGACAGGAGAATTTAAATACCGAGACGCTAACAACTAACCTCGGTACCACGACGTCGCGATACGATGGGTTGGACATCTAGATTGTACGTAAGCGTACAGAATATTGATGGGGAAACCTGACGAAAAACTTCCACTTTGATGACTGAGAAGATGGAACTTAGGGGAGACAAGTCACGAGAATGGCGGATCGTGTTCAAGGGCGGTCTTTGGTTTCCCCTTTGAATATAGCACCCCACTCATCGTCCAATCACGTCTTTAATTTCTCCCACTGCAAGATGTTTTTTTATGGTTTCCGAAGCCCCCTCCCCCCTGTTGATGGCAACTGGAATGTTTGCCGAAGCGTTTTAGAAATTATCTCGGGAAACCTAAGTCACACACCAAACTCCAGGCACATTTGGACAAAGAATTACCACAGAGTTAATGGAGGCCTTGTTTTAATTATTTAACGTCAATAGGACCCTCCGAAATATTTCAACCTCTCTCATTTCAGAGTTACTAGGTTCACACCCCGACCGGTGAGCTCGGATTCCGATTTGAATTTCCGTGATTGTCTTCAGTTCCTCCAGTAAAAGCGGGGAAGGTGTCCCTAATTAAACCACGGTCAGTTTCTCTAAGTTAGTTTATTCAAGCATTCGTTCTCCTACTGCACGTCGAATAAGGTAAGAAATTCTATAAGCATCGCTAAATATGCGAAGAATCAATCTGAAAGATAAATGAGAGTGTTTTTCTGAGTCGTAAAAATAGCACCCAATGTTTTCAAGGAATTACAAAGATTTTGAACATTCAGAAGGGGGGGGGGGAGACACAAAGAAACGTGTTACGTCATAACCAAACACTTGTAAAAATATAAATTAAAAAACCATTACAGCAACGCTTATTTGGTACCTTCAAGGACAGGCGAGTTAATGTTTCTCTCTTCGCCGGAGCTATTCATCTCGACATGGGAATTTCTCATAATTTCGTTACTTAATACTCCATGCAATGGAAACATGTAACTAGTCAGACGATGTGTTTAAAGGCCAAGGTTAAAATAACATTGAATAAAAAGACCACTCGAGTACAAAACAAGAAATCGTGACGGACAATAAAATAAAAAGGAAGGAACAGAATGCAAATTGCATCATTGTCCTCGTAGCGGACGAAAGGGGAGACAAACATGGCTATCGGACGCCCGGAACAGCACGGAAGCTCCGTCAGCCTATCAGAGAGAAGCGACAAGCAGGGAAACACAATTATCTCGCTTCTGACGACAGCCCGGTAGCCTAGTCTCCCGGGGACTTGTTACGAAATACACTACCCGCGATGAGATTTCATCGCCCTGATGATGGAGGCAGCAAGCGCCTCTGAAACATCTTTATAGAATGTTCAGCCAGTCTTTATAATTATTGGTCATGGACGAAAATCCGGCGTCAAGCAAGGATCCGGGTCCTCGTAATGACTCCGATCAAATGGGGCGGAGCCTGAGGACAATAACTCACCCTTATCTAGCGCCGAACTCAAAATTCGTGGAGATATACCTCCACGACCCCATGCGCTTTCATGACATGGCGCCTAATTAATCTCGGGGCTAATGTTCTGCTAAGTAGAAGGTCTGATAATTGAAAATTTCTTCTGCAAATGAAGGCAAGGTGACAGCGGCCATATTGGATACAACCAAGAGCTGTGACGTCCTTCCGGTCCGTCCCCCCCCCCCCCCCCCCGCCGGTCCGAGCAGTGTTACATCATCCCTCCGACCTCATTCATAACCACAATACCATACTCGTCACATCGAATGTCAGGGTAGCCAATCACATTCAGAGACCATTCCCACACACTGAACCATGGGACTGAGTCAATCCCAAGTCGTCATCAACTTTTCCAAAAGTCGCACTAATGACCTAATTGCAGGAAGATGCTGTTTCTGCAAAAACCAAATTCACCGAAACTTCGCAAGTGACACAACATCCCTCTGACCAAGCGGTTGGTATTCCTGTCTCCGACTCGAGAGATCCCAGGTTCGAATCTCCTCGATGAGACGAATTCTGTCTTTGCACAGCCCGTCCACAAAATTACCTGGACTGTAAGTAAACCTGCCTTGAATTATACCACGACAGCCTTTGAAAATCATTCCGTCCTCCGACGCTACATAATCAGGCCTATTTGCAGAACGTATGTATCAGACAGGAGGTGGAAACATTTTCTTTTCGAGGTTAATCATTTATACTCTGCATTAAATATTTTCGTAAAGGGTGATTTGATGAACGAGGAATGTAGCACGCATGAGGTACACGAGAAAAAAATCAATAGGAAAGAGTCCAATTGGAAAGTCTAAGCGTAGATGGTAGGACAACGTTATCTAAAGGATATAAGATGAAAAATTGTGGACTGGATTTATCTGTCTGTTGGACCTTAGGGTTCCATCACAAGCTCTGCTAACACATTCCGTCTTTCGTGGTCCAGTGATACTGGCCTGGCGTTATCATCAACTAGCAGGCTAAAAAACGTTTTGATGACGGTCGGAATAAGCGCCTCCGAAACGTCGATCAATTTCTTCTTAGACTACGCGGCGCATCAACCGAGACACGCAGAAAAGTACTCGAAATAGCACACTAAGAAATCAGTCGAGCTAAAGGAATACGAAAAAACACCAACAAGAGTAAAAGCCCTGCGTTGGCTGCGGAGAGGGGTGAGGGGGGGGGGCACAGACAAGTGGCACTGTGCGAGTTTCTCCTGCAGCCTCCCAAAATCCGGTCCATCCGGATCTACCAGTTCTCGCTTCTCCCTGTCCTCTCGAACTGCCGCATCACACATGACACTTGTTTCATTACCAGCCGAACTCTTTAAAACTCGAATCCCAGGGTCGAACACGGAGACTCCACAATTTGGGAACTACGTCCGTACCTTTCACGAGCATTTTCGATATTACCAGCTCACCAAGCGAGCAACTTTCAACAGATTTCCTAACCAAAGTTCTGCAAGCATTTTTTTTCCTCGAAACCGACATACTCACCACATTCTCATGAAGAGTCACGTGGTTTCAAAACAAGTTGAAGACGTTCAGTGCTCATCGCCTCGAAACAAAGGCATGTGACACAATTATATAAACATATTCGCGGTGATGACAAACCTCACGACCTCCTGGTGCATAATTCAAGAACACTGAATGTCGTTACAGAATAAATGACATGAATCACCCAACAAATTTTTTTTTTCCGTACAAAAATCAAAAGATTCAGACAAACAAAAGTAGAATTTTACATGTTGTCCTGAGAGAAGGTGACAAAACAGTTCGCTCACTCCCACCCTCTTTTTAATATAAATTTTAATATTATCCTCTCACCTACACAAAGATCACAAAATTTTTCTTTCAAGTTTTTCCGACTTAAATGTGTACCTGAATTATTAATCTCTCTGGGGTCTCGGGTTCGATTCCCGGCGGTGCCCGAATTTATAACTTGTGTTGGGCAAGGCCGTGGTCTAGGCAACACGGAGTTTTCCTCCGTGGCATCCCAACAATTACTCCATTCACACACAGAAGAAGGCAATGGCAAACCACTTCTGGATCATCTGCCAAGAACGTATATGAACAGGTCCCAGTCCGAGAAAAGGATGGAAGGATCCTGTTCATATGGACCTGTCGTCAGACAGAACACTAAATAAATAAATACATACATATCCACCAATTTCATCCTCAAACACTATCCAACAATTTTGTCTTTAAGACAATTAATAAAAGTCCTTTATTTCCTTTTAATAAAACAATATCAGAGTTAAATTTCACTTATCTCCATGTTACAAGGCTCATCAGATAAGTGTCGTAGGAATGCCAACGTTTCAGAGGTCCTTGCTGCCTCCATCATCAGGGGTGTCGTCATGATGATGAAGGTAAACGTCTATCAGACTACACGGTGCTACAATCCAGAAGACAGCCTTTTCGGAAGAAAATGGATTAGGCAGTCGGACTACGCTTCTCGAACAACTTTCGCTGGGACCTGGGGGGAACGCGAACTGGCTGCTACTTCTTGGAAGTAGGTACACTCCGCTCACATTCTGAGGAACCGAAGCTCGAATCCTTTCGCGGCGAAGAATGTCACTGATTATTTTGTGGCGATGAGCGTTTGAGGCTGGAGCAAATCCGTTATCCGTTAGAGAAATCGTCAAGTAAAAGTTAAGACATTAGATTAATCAAGGTAACGTCGTCATAACGGAGACGGATCGGAATTATTACGCAGTTAAATAAATAAAATAAAGTTACAGAATCAGAACAGCCGAAATTCGAAATTAGTTCCACCCGAATACACGTCTGTTTAGGCGAGACGATGAACCGGAAATACAATATTAAAATGAATCTCGCCAGGATACTAAACTTCATTCAGGGTCGGTAAATGTCGATCAACTTTTCAGATTATCAACTTGGGCGAAAAATCCCCGCTTATGGGGGACTGATAAAATCAAATTAAACCTTCACATAAAGTACAGTTATTGAATCAACATGGCGAGACAGTTCTCTTGAGAAGCTGACTGACGCTCAGCTGTTCAAATAAACAGCACTCTCTCTTTTACGGAAAACGTATAAATGTCCAAGGCCGTGTTCAAGACGAACGTCAAACGTCCTCGTCCTTAACATAAATTAAGAATCACGTAATATTATCCTCCCATCAACTTCTAGGTCTTCCAAGTTGTCTTTTCTGTTTAGGTTTCCTCGATCATCCGTCCACTTCCGTGCTACGTACCTTTCCCATCTCGTCCTCCTGAATTTCATCTCCGTAACCGAGGTGTAAAAACAAATGATATTCCTTGTTGTGTAACGAATTTCAAAAATAATAAACCCTTCTATTTATAGCGCGTCCCAGTGCATTTCATGGCGAGGGTTAGCAAAGCCCATGAGCGGATCTTCTACCTGTTATGCATCGCCTGATTGGTCCAGTGGAAAACGAACGTACAAATTAGACAAACCAGTTTCTGAAACCAACCCACGGCGGGGAGGAGAAGTTGAAAGGTTTTAAAGTGCATCCATAAATACGATGTATCTTTAATAATAGGAAGATAAAAAAACTTGCTACAACCCTGAACCTTGGGCGAAGAGAGAGAGAGACAGTTCGGTGCAAAAGTGAGTCAACCAGTTCTTACATATCAAATCTAAAACTTCTTGTCGATGGTGAAGAGTCAATTGAATAAAAATTTTCTTGGATATTATCCATCGTCTAGTAAAATATAAAACGTAAAAAACGACGTTTCGGAGATTGGGATTAGCTCTATCTAGTGGGCCCAACTGTGTAGGAACCTGAAGACGGAGATAGAGTCCCATCTCCGAAACGTCGTTTCACGTTTTATATTTTACTAGACGATGGATAATATCCAAGAAAATTTTTATTCAGTTTTTATATGTTTTGTGATTGAAATTTTACATGGAAAAAGGGCTTAAGAACAGATCTCGTTTCGTCAAATGTGAGGTCACATTTCTGAAAATTAGTGCTATGGATCTGACATGTGGGGAGACAAAGAATATGTGCAGAATTTTGAACCGGAAACCTCTTCAAAAACATTAAAAAGGGATGGATCTTGGGGGGGGGGGGCAGTTTTTGAGATAGATAAAACTGATTGGTTATCGTGTCAAAGGGCAGGTTTTTAGAACGGTGAAGTTGAAACTTTGGGTTTTGCAAATTTCAACATTAATTTATATGGTACATCGGCTTAAAATCTGGTAAGTCCGACGGTGACCTCTGGAATCAAAATCAATGACTAGTGACAAGATGGTTATATCAGATATGTTAGACGCCCACTGAAATCGGCAAACAATTAAGACCCTTATGGTCGCACTGCATAAGAGTCATTTTCGCCTGCGCGTCTCGATATCTACTGCGGTCTGCTCCAATTGTGAAAATATGTTTTATATTGGCTCTTATTATTGGAACACGTCAGCTTAGTTACGATAAACATTGCAGTAGCGAGAGGTTAAAGCCGAACGTACAAGTGACTTCCCGATAACTCGGCGACTTTTATGCGTGCGAATGCTGGCCGACTAACAAGCGTTGGTTCCTTACGGAAGATCGAAAATCATTCACCTCAGAAATTGTAAATGTTAATCAGAAAGTCGATGTTACTCCAGTCCTATTTTAAGTAGAAATTTATTTGAAAAAAAACAAAACATGGTGAATGTTGTTTCGGAGACTAAATCTGCTTCCATCATCAGGGATGAAGACAGAATTAGTCTCTGAAACACTGGAGCGGCTGATCGCCCTAGAGGTCGTTATAAATCTTAGACTTTTTTGGGAGGGGGGGCATCAGTACCAAATTTAATAATAATTTGGACAGTAGTTTCGGAGATGAGACGAGAATTAAAAGAGTGATCTCTGTGTCAGCTTCATGCACTTTTCGCAAGGTCTATTTGTAGCGGAAGAAAGCCGGCAGAGATGGCGAAGGAACCATTGAGGCGTAGTGAAACTAGAGACGGCGAAATGCTGAGGTGGCAATAGCTGAATGCCCAGATAATAATACGAGTTACAGGACCGTCTGCATCACGATGCACAGACACTCTCGGGGCATATTCTTATCACAGTTACAAGTCAGTGCGCTCATTTGAAATATTGTTATTATCTCTGCAATTTGTAACTTGCTCCAGGAAACAGAATCCTTCTGCTCAAGAAATTCCGCTCCTTTTAGAAAACCCCCCAAGGTTTATTATTGATCCTATCCCGAGCCAGATCAATCCAATCCCCACCTTCCCACCACGTGTCTTGAACACCTGTTTTCGCACCCATTCCCATAACATTTTCATATTCCCTCATTCCGCCCATGTCTTCAGGATTTCCGACCAATATTTTGTGCGCATTTGTCATCTCGCCCATGTGTGATTACCATCATTTAAATTTTTCTACACCAATCTTCAAAAACAAAAGTTAAAGTCCCACGACAACGTAATTTTTATCCTTTGGACAGACAAATTCTTATATGAAGATTTCTGTCTTCTGGGTTATTGCGCTGTGTAGTCTGGTCGATGTTAACCAACCAGACCACTAACTCGGCCCTTTTCAGGGCCCTTATCCATACAACTAAACTCACCTTTCTCTCTCTACTTTCTCTCCCTCTCCCACTCTCGCCCACGTGCTACCATTGGTCCACTCCCATACCTGCTCCCATTGGCTCGGGGCAGGCTACACCTTTCACTTCCCTGCCTATAAATCCAACTCCTCACACCCTATTGGCATATTCATCGCCCTGATGACGGAGGCAGTATGACCTCTGAAACGTTGGTTAACATCGACCAGACTACACAGCGCAACAACCCAGAAGACAGAAATCTTCATACTCACCGCTGTGAGAACCTCAAGTCTTACAAATTCTTATATTCCGACTGAACGTCGAGTATCGACGTTAAACATCTGACCGTCCGATCGCTTGTTGCATTTCACAACACGTAAGATCACTTCTCGTTACTGTTACAATTAATCACTTCTCTTTATTATCTCGTTCGGATGACTTCATCTTTGCAACACAGCTTCTATTTTTACCATACTGTGTTGTTTTGTTCCTTGCAAACGGCTGCGATAAGCAGAATGGCTGGGCTGTTAATTGGCAGCAGATATTACAAGAAAACATGACGAGATATTCTTCTGAGAACAAGATTCAAACAGCTGCGCGCGCAACAACGGCATTTGTCAATATAGAGTCACTACTAGACACACTGGGCCTTGTTTATAATTTTATGACAAATTTGGATTGTAATCCTCTGTGACACCGTATAATATCTCAGGTGGCTGCGAGTGTTTCGGAAAAGAATACACTTCTATACTGAAGATGGAGGAAGTATGTTCCTCCGAAACCTTGGTACACGCCTACAAGGCTGCAGTTTTGAAATCCAGAAAAACATACGGACTCACATCTCCTGTTCTCAACGGGCAAAGTCCACTGATACACGGAAATGTATAGGAGAAACAAGGTAACTGCACAGTGATGTACAGAATGGTCACATGGTCCCATTTAAATAAAATACGGCTAACAAATCTTCAAGGCCGACAAAACGACCATGAACATGGAAGAAAATGTGTCGAATCAACAAGGAAATGTGCAGAGAATGAAGAGCAGATATTCCGTACTGTCACTGCGAAGCGATTTTGTGGACACCCTGTATACCATCGACTAAGTAGAAAAAATCTAAAATGGAGGACGAAATTTTCCCATTAAAATACAAAACGTGTTCTTGTGTCTAAGCCCACGAACTCCTTTGACAATCAATAACTCTTTTAATTTTGTATTTTCGCGTTTCATATGATTTTCAGAATAAACCGAGAATATTTCCTTCTTTCTTCACGAAAGGAACTGAATTTGTATATATTATTCAGATAATGTTCGTGCTTCAAAGGATTCGAACACTCGTACTTTGTGGCGATAGCGGACTGCAAAGAAAACATAACTTATTAGCCTTAGTCCGTTTCTGCACGCACGGAGAAGGCACACGAGTGAAGGTTAGGACAGCAACAAAGTTAGAGATCCTCTGGGTTATCCTGAGCTTAATTCATCACTGAGGGCAGAGCAGATCAACACCCCGCCGATGGAAGATCTGTTCAGTGTCACTAGGCGTTCCGTGTACTTATGGACTTAACCTTTCGCTGACTATTCATAGTTGCACTGACATGGAAAGTTTCATTTCCGGTTCCGTACACTGAAGCTGAAAGACTTTTCTGGGAAACAAAAATATTACTTCATCGCCTGTAAGAGACTTCGTGTCATGTGAACGTTTATCAACGTAGGTTTTGTCGCACTGGCTAAGAAATTCTGACCACGAAACATCAAACGCTGAAAAATTCCTTGAGAGACCTGTACCATCTCCATTGAGGGACGGACTTTCAACGACATACGTTGAGTAGCGTCTGTATGGAGGCCTGAATGAACACGTACGGTGAATGGAGAGGGATGTTGAAGGAGAGAGGAACAAAACAGAATACAGAAAGACTGAAAGAATTTGTTCACATACGATCAAATAACACTCAAGTCCATGTCCATCGTGACAAGCTGATAGTCGTTCATCAGAACTTCCGGCCTTCTAAGGGGAACCCGATGGTTTATTACTTGGATCACAAGATTCCGCCACGCGCCCCATTTCAAGAAGATAAATTTTAAAATAATATCCTCGCAGTATGGCCTCTGAAACGTTGGTAAACATCGACCAGACTACACAGCGCAACAACCCAGAAGACAGAAATCTTCATCGCCCTGATGATGGAGGCAGTATGACCTCTGAAACGTTGGTTAACATCGACCAGACTACACAGCGCAACAACCCAGAAGACAGAAATCTTCATCGCCCTGATGATGGAGGCAGTATGACCTCTGAAACGTTGGTTAACATCGACCAGACTACACAGCGCAACAACCCAGAAGACAGAAATCATCATGCTCATCGCCCTGATGACGGAGGCAGTATGACCTCTGAAACGTTGGTTAACATCGACCAGACTACACAGCGCAACAACCCAGAAGACAGAAATCTTCATTGCCCTGATGATGGAGGCAGTATGACCTCTGAAACGTTGGTTAACATCGACCAGACTACACAGCGCAACAACCCAGAAGACAGAAATCATCATGCTCATCGCCCTGATGATGGAGGCAGTATGACCTCTGAAACGTTGGTTAACATCGACCAGACTACACAGCGCAACAACCCAGAAGACAGAAATCTTCATCGCCCTGATGATGGAGGCAGTATGACCTCTGAAACGTTGGTTAACATCGACCAGACTACACAGCGCAACAACCCAGAAGACAGAAATGATCATGCTCATCGCCCTGATGATGGAGGCAGTATGACCTCTGAAACGTTGGTTAACATCGACCAGACTACACAGCGCAACAACCCAGAAGACAGAAATCTTCATCGCCCTGATGATGGAGGCAGTATGACCTCTGAAACGTTGGTTAACATCGACCAGACTACACAGCGCAACAACCCAGAAGACAGAAATCATCATGCTCATCGCCCTGATGATGGAGGCAGTATGACCTCTGAAACGTTGGTTAACATCGACCAGACTACACAGCGCAACAACCCAGAAGACAGAAATCTTCATCGCCCTGATGATGGAGGCAGTATGACCTCTGAAACGTTGGTTAACATCGACCAGACTACACAGCGCAACAACCCAGAAGACAGAAATCTTCATCGCCCTGATGATGGAGGCAGTATGACCTCTGAAACGTTGGTAAACATCGACCAGACTACACAGCGCAACAACCCAGAAGACAGAAATCTTCATCGCCCTGATGATGGAGGCAGTATGACCTCTGAAACGTTGGTTAACATCGACCAGACTACACAGCGCAACAACCCAGAAGACAGAAATCATCATGCTCATCGCCCTGATGATGGAGGCAGTATGACCTCTGAAACGTTGGTTAACATCGACCAGACTACACAGCGCAACAACCCAGAAGACAGAAATCTTCATCGCCCTGATGATGGAGGCAGTATGACCTCTGAAACGTTGGTTAACATCGACCAGACTACACAGCGCAACAACCCAGAAGACAGAAATCATCATGCTCATCGCCCTGATGATGGAGGCAGTATGACCTCTGAAACGTTGGTTAACATCGACCAGACTACACAGCGCAACAACCCAGAAGACAGAAATCTTCATCGCCCTGATGATGGAGGCAGTATGACCTCTGAAACGTTGGTTAACATCGACCAGACTACACAGCGCAACAACCCAGAAGACAGAAATCTTCATCGCCCTGATGATGGAGGCAGTATGACCTCTGAAACGTTGGTTAACATCGACCAGACTACACAGCGCAACAACCCAGAAGACAGAAATCTTCATCGCCCTGATGATGGAGGCAGTATGACCTCTGAAACGTTGGTAAACATCGACCAGACTACACAGCGCAACAACCCAGAAGACAGAAATCTTCATCGCCCTGATGATGGAGGCAGTATGACCTCTGAAACGTTGGTTAACATCGACCAGACTACACAGCGCAACAACCCAGAAGACAGAAATCTTCATCGCCCTGATGATGGAGGCAGTATGACCTCTGAAACGTTGGTTAACATCGACCAGACTACACAGCGCAACAACCCAGAAGACAGAAATCATCATGCTCATCGCCCTGATGATGGAGGCAGTATGACCTCTGAAACGTTGGTTAACATCGACCAGACTACACAGCGCAACAACCCAGAAGACAGAAATCTTCATCGCCCTGATGATGGAGGCAGTATGACCTCTGAAACGTTGGTTAACATCGACCAGACTACACAGCGCAACAACCCAGAAGACAGAAATCTTCATCGCCCTGATGATGGAGGCAGTATGACCTCTGAAACGTTGGTTAACATCGACCAGACTACACAGCGCAACAACCCAGAAGACAGAAATCTTCATCGCCCTGATGATGGAGGCAGTATGACCTCTGAAACGTTGGTTAACATCGACCAGACTACACAGCGCAACAACCCAGAAGACAGAAATCATCATGCTCATCGCCCTGATGATGGAGGCAGTATGACCTCTGAAACGTTGGTTAACATCGACCAGACTACACAGCGCAACAACCCAGAAGACAGAAATCTTCATCGCCCTGATGATGGAGGCAGTATGACCTCTGAAACGTTGGTTAACATCGACCAGACTACACAGCGCAACAACCCAGAAGACAGAAATCTTCATCGCCCTGATGATGGAGGCAGTATGACCTCTGAAACGTTGGTTAACATCGACCAGACTACACAGCGCAACAACCCAGAAGACAGAAATCTTCATCGCCCTGATGATGGAGGCAGTATGACCTCTGAAACGTTGGTTAACATCGACCAGACTACACAGCGCAACAACCCAGAAGACAGAAATCTTCATCGCCCTGATGATGGAGGCAGTATGACCTCTGAAACGTTGGTTAACATCGACCAGACTACACAGCGCAACAACCCAGAAGACAGAAATCATCATGCTCATCGCCCTGATGATGGAGGCAGTATGACCTCTGAAACGTTGGTTAACATCGACCAGACTACACAGCGCAACAACCCAGAAGACGGAAATCTTCATACTCATCGCCCTGATGATGGAGGCAGTATGACCTCTGAAACGTTGGTAAACATCGACCAGACTACACAGCGCAACAACCCAGGAGACAGAAATCTTCATACTCTGATGACGGAGGCAGTATGACCTCTGAAACGTTGGTAAACATCGACCAGACTACACAGCGCAACAAACCAGAAGACGGAAATCTTCAAAAAAATAACACGTTGCCAACCTCTGCATGTTGTAGATACGCGACTACGTTTCTACTCCAATTTCGTTCCTCGATCCAAGGACCTCCTCGCACTACTAACTTCAAGAGAATGCAGTTCGCTGTGGTGCCGACCTGGCTCGTTGGGCACTCCAATCAAGGACACCCCCCCCCCGGGGGGGGGGGGGGGGGGGGGCTCGAACACTCTTTTCCAGCCATCTGTGCGACCCTAATTAAGCACAGTTCATTTGAAGCTTCAATGTCTTCCATTTTGTCTATAAAACTCCAAGCTTTCTTTCCCAGACATTGTCCGCAACAGTGGCCTAAGACCCAAACGTACTTCTGCGACGTACAGTCTCGAAACAAGGACTGTAACATCTGCAGCCGATGTAATCGTCAAATACGACACAGCACAGGGGAAGAAAAAAGGGGCGAAAGCACGACCTTCGTGCCGCTGTTGCGCCCACTGACCAGCGGGTCCAGTTTGTCTTTCATCTCATCTCAGGCAAGCATCCTGGACCACGTGCCATGGCTACCTTGCGCCCTCAACACCTGCGCGAACACTACGGAATTATCGACATGCGCGCTCTGATCTCAAACTGAAGAACTTCGCCCTCAGAAAACTGATAGTCGCTCAGCTCGTCAAGAAATTCTCCGAATTTTACTGTGTCGAAAGGAGATGGGCTGTGTCACACTCCAGACACTACAATGTGATTTCCTACTCAATATTTTCGCACTAACCTAACCTGTATCTGGAGGGGGGACCCCCCCCCCACGTGGGGGAACAGGAACACGGATAATCGATCCTGCGAATTCCTTTGATACGACGTGAGGACAAAGTTAAGTATTATCACAATTACATTTGATGTACTGGACTGTGTGATCCCTTCTGGTGTAATACGCGAGATATGAGGTTCTCAAGGCGGCCAGTATGTCGCTGTCGTCCTGGGGTTTTGACCTCCTCTTTCCATATTTATCCGAAACGCTGATTATGTGTAGATTGGAGGATTAAATCAAAATTCATCTTAGTAAAACAGGGTTTTGGTGTGTGTGTGTGTGTGTGTGGGATTAATCTGGCTCAGAATAGGGGCCACTGAGAGGTATTTCTTCAGCTGAGCGACTACAGGTTTCTCAAGAATTCTACCGCAAGGAGTTATTCATCTTTGTGGTTTTCCTCGACCGAATGCCTAGGCAATCTTTCGTGACATTACCGCATTACATCGAACAACTGGGATGAGGGTTTTTCCTCGATTGTGCTTAAAAGTCTCCTTCTGGCACCACATCTTGTTCGCACAAGAATATAATATATATTCTTGAGAGTCTGTCCACAGATCGAGAATATAAAACCACGTATTAACGTCCAGTGGTGCCAACTGAACTCTCCCTGTAAACAAGTGTAAACTGTACAAACGGACAAAAATAAACGACACTTAAAATACCACACAAATTTCCCTCTCAACATTTCGTAATTTCCTTCCTAAACATGTACGTGATAAAATACGCGGCAATAATTTTTTATTTTGATTTTGTTTCATGTTTTGAGATGCAACCTTGAATCTCTGCCAGACCCCCCAATCTATTAAGAAGGCACTTGGGTGGGGGGGGTTAAAGACTGAGGGGGAAAACGAATGTGTTTGGGGGGGGGGGGGACAAGAAGGGAAAAGAAGTCTTATGTTGCTTCCAAGGACGACAAGAAGAAGACAGGAATATGTACAGTCTTTACAATAATGTTGGGAACATTGCGTCAATGTACGAAACAGTCTGAAGGCTGTTTTCAGGACACACGGAGAACCATTGACGTGTGGAACATTTCTGCGAGACTTTGGGCGACAGCCCCCCCCCCCCCCCCCCCACTTTACACTTCCCGTCGTGAATTAAATTATTATTTACATTAGTACACCTATTCTGGCTCTAAAGAATTCAGAAAGTGGATTTTTGTGTTACAGGATCCTTCAGGTGGATTCTTCTTACATGATTCTGCAGGTGGATTTTTCTTACAGGATTCTGCAGGTGGATTTTTTCTGTTACAGGATTCAGCAGGTGGATTTTTCTTACAGATTTCTGCAGGTGGATTTTTCTTACAGGATTCTGCAGGTTGATTTTTTCTGTTACAGGATTCAGCAGGTGGATTTTTCTTACAGGATTCTGCAGGTTGATTTTTTCTGTTACAGGATTCTGCAGGTGGATTTTTTCTGTTACAGGATTCTGCAGGTGGATTTTTTCTGTTACAGGATTCTGCAGGTGGATTTTTTCTGTTACAGGATTCTGCAGGTGGATTTTTTCTGTTACAGGATTCTGCAGGTGGATTTTTTCTGTTACAGGATTCAGCAGGTGGATTTTTCTTACAGGATTCAGCAGGTGGATTTTTGTTACAGGATTCAGCAGGTGGATTTTTCTTACAGATTTCTGCAGGTGGATTTTTCTTACAGGATTCTGCAGGTGGATTTTTCTTACAGGATTCAGCAGGTGGATTTTTGTTACAGGATTCAGCAGGTGGATTTTTCTTACAGATTTCTGCAGGTGGATTTTTCTTACAGGATTCTGCAGGTGGATTTTTTCTGTTACAGGATTCAGCAGTGGATTTTTGTTACAGGATTCAGCAGGTGGATTTTTATTACAGGATTCTGCAGGTGGATTTTTGTGTTACTGGATTCTGAAGGTGCCTGTACACTATATTTGCATGTCTCACACCCAGTCAGTGTATAAGACAATTCATGCATGAGCCGTCGTTAATCACCTCCATTGTCACCTCTGTTATAGTTGTTTTCTTTGCAAAGTCGTGTTCTTCTTTTTCGTTTCGGAATGATTTGCCATTCACAGAGGGGGACATTGCACCACGGCTAGCAGAATGTCACAGAGCAGAGTCGCCTCTCTCTCCTACAAGGCGTGGTGCCTGGTTCCAATGCGCACGACGACGGGATAAAATTGACTTTGGGACTCAGAGAACTCCGAGTGTCTGTGAATATTTTACCGACAGTGCATGAGCTCACACCTTCAATTACAGAAGTCACATGGATTAGACCTTTGCAATGAAAGTAACAAATCTTTGTACGAGGCCAAATAAGGGAACATTTGTATTAATATTTACTTCACTTTCAAGTCGAAAATTCCGTCATTAAAATCGCCAATCATATTTGTGAATTAGAGCGCCATTTTGACTGGAGTTTAAATTCAGGAGACGATGTGTGGATCGGAATGGTAGCCCAGAGAGAGATTCCAAATCGCAGCTGAGCGTGTCCAACCTAACCTCGGACCCAGCGGCAATATCTTTGATTTCCCGAACCACGCAAGTGCGTACCACCAACACGAGGGACGATGACACTGCTTCCTTCTCAGAGAGACAATACCTGTCGTGGCGTGTCAAATGGGGGGGTGGCGGTGGGGGCACAGCTATGATATAAGCAGCAGAAGGGTGGATCTACGCTTGTGAAAGAGAGGGTTCTTTTTTGTGCGTCAGTATGGGGGAGAGTTTGGGGCTCGTAAAAATGAGATTATACAGGAAAGGCGTCGACGGAATTACTTTTGGAATTAATTCATTACACGTTAAGGGGAACTTGGTTAACCAGACGTTAATGAAGTATTTCTGGATCCCAGTAAAACTTCTTTAGTTTCCGAAATCGTAGGGCCTCAGCTACCTTTATTAACAATTCGCTAGCTTCAAGGAAATATAAACGAGGACACTCTATTTAAACGCCATAAAGATTCATGTAAAAATCTAACACTTTAAACTCTACTTCTCTTAAAATACACTTAAATGTTATTAGCCCATTCACATCTGATTCTCCCTTCTGATTTCTCGACTAACATCTCTTACGCATAAAATTTTCCTTTAATATATTCAATCGTCTAATAAAATAATAAAAATAGAAAACGACGTTTCGGAGATGGAGCTCTATCTCCGTCTTCAGGTACTTACTCTGTTGGGCCCAATAGATAGAGCTAATCCCCATCTCCGAAACGTCATTTTCTATTTTATTATTTCACTAGACGATGGAAAATATCCAAGGAAATTTTTATTCAAATAACTCACCATCGTGACGAACTTTTAGATTTGATCTTTTACGCAATCTATACGCTCCGTCCGCCTTATCCGTACAGATTTGATCATGAGAACTGAAAATAATAATTATATTAAATCACGAAGGAAAGGGATTCGTCTCCTTGAAGCTCCCCGTTACAATGGTTACAATCGTCGCTATGGGAACCCTGAGTTAATCACATAAACAATTGTCAAACAATTCCGTGGATCCGTAACAAAAGAACGCGGTTTATTTCTAACTTCGTTAACAATTGAAATGCCACGTTTCTACGAAGAGAGACAGTTCAAGAAAGATCACTGACATATTCAATGGAATGAATCATTAATGAGGAAGACATGGTTTATTCAGGATTGGTTTAATGTTAATCATATAAAAGAGCTGACTTCGTACAACGACCCGGGAACTATATCCATCCTTCTTCTGCTCCAAGAACTGCCCTGGAAAGTGCCAGATGATGTTCGGGGTAGAGTTACTACGCCGATACTTCTATATACAGATCGGTTCGTACTTCAGACAAGCCCGAAAGATTCATTCGACAGTGATTTCACCTTCAGTGTGATTCTGATATCAAAACACACGAAATAAGAACACGGAAATGTAGACGTACAAATTTAAACATATTTTTTTAGTTACAGAATAATAATTAACTCCTTCTCCGAGTTATCGAAACGTCGACGTTCACCAAGATCAGATTAAATTCGGCGAATTGCTAGCCACCGTTCGATTCAGAACATTCTGACAGACGAAATGGCAAGGAGAACTGAGAAAAATTCGTGACGACGAGCTTCATAACTTGTACTCATCAATAACTATTGCTAAAAATGATAAAATCAACGAATGCTAAATAGTAATACACCGATGGAAGGACAATATTAAAATGAATCTTAAGGATGTGGGGTATGTGGGAGTATTAAGTAGAATACTCTGTATTAGAATAAGGACCAGTAGCTGTTACGATGATGAAATCGGGATTTCCATAAAAGGGCAAAACATTTCTTGACTATCTGAGCGAATATTAACTTTTCACAATGTTCCTGGAGACGTGTCTCCAAATATCCTTCGAACACATCTGCATACATTTTCATAACTCGTTTCCCGCTGTGAGTGAGTCCTTTTTACAACGTCAGTGACGAATCCGGAGCCATGTTTGTAATAAAACCTCATGTGTGCGTGTTTGATGTTCGCGAGTACGCACTTCAAACACCGAATATGATGTCAATTACTAGCGCACGATTATTATTCAGCAAAGAACAGAACTGACAATTTTACGCTAACGAGCAGGTAAATTCAGCGGTAAGATGCCTGAATTCCATGCGGCAGGTGCCGTGTTCGTGCCCTGGCCAAGGCTTCGTATTTTCTCAACCTTGTACGCAATAAATTATATCGCCACACTATATTAGCCCCTAACGCATTGGGAAACTGCGTATCACGTAACAGGAAACAAATATAATTACAGTTTACGTTTTACTGACATGTTTAAAAGCTCGGTCCATGCAATTCCCTTCTCGAGTCTCAGTGCTAATGTTTCAACTTTTAATTCAACATAATTTATCTTCAGAACATGTGCAGGAGTCTTCGCAACAGAAGTTATATAAACGCGACGATTAACTTCGCCCTGTCTGTCTGTCTGTCAAGAGTAGAGGCTAAACGGATTTTCACGAGAAAAGGCGTCTTTCTCGAAGGACTCCGCAAACATTGCTTATACCAGTGGTGTTCAACCTTTTTTGTCCACGTACCCCCAGATATAATTTCTCTACAACTTTGTACCCCCAAAGTTGTTGGTGTATAATTCAAGTTATAGGTTGTATATAATCTACATCTAAAATAAATTAAATAAATTACATTACTGATTATTCAGTGTTTATCATAAAATAATATATATATTTTAAAAAAATTTCACGTACCCCCTAATGTCTTCGCCTACCCCCAGGGGTACGCGTACCCCAAGCTGAATACCACTGGCTTACACTGTGTGTGAGTAACAACAGATCAAAACCATAAAGATCATTTACGCACATTGTGTTTTCAATTTTCGTACGGGGGGGGGGGGGGGTCTAGTAATCGGGGCTTCAATCTGACCATTCCGAAGTCAACCCTTTGAAGCCCGAAGTTCGCATAAATAATATTTAAGAATTCAGTCCGTACACGATTAAAAAAAAACGTCTCCATGACAACGATCATGTGGTTGTGGCTATGCTGTTCGTACTGAGAGGCATCCGAAAGCCACAGACACTCTGTGTGGGTCTAAATACGGACGTGATACGAAGTTATCTCATAGGGAGGGGAGTGTGGTCCACCGGCAAGCGCCCTCTGATGTAATGAAGGATTCTAGAACGTGAACGACCGTCTGTTCTCGAGCCCCACACTGGGGCAGTCCAATGTCACGGAAAGGACATGTTATCAATGGTTCATACGCTGAGCGCGAACCGGTTCCAGAGTGAGACAGAGACGGAAACAAAGACTTGTTGCCTTGTTGGCTCATGCGCAGTAAAGAGAGACAGAGACAGATATATAAAAGAAAATTCCTAATTTCGAGGTTCACCGACGTACTAAACGTAACGTAACGTAACTGACCAGTGTTGTCGAAACGCCTTCTAGCAATGGAGCACGGTCCTTTCTGATAAGCATATTCATCATCCCAGCTTCCAAAAACCTGTCTTAAACCATGATGACATACATCTCCCATTTCTGTTAGGAGATTATATAAATTCATGCAGAAATTAGCGAGGAAGTCTCTTGGCGATGTCTATTTTGAAGACCAAGAATGCCGGGGAGGATAATATTAAAGTGGTAGTAGGGCGGTGAGTACGAAGATGACTGTCTTCTGGGTTGTTCTGGTAGAAGTTTACCAACGTATCAGAGGTGCCTGCTGCCTCCATAATCAGGGCGATCGCCCTGAAATAACACAGAAGACGGCCATATTCCGACATTAACGTGACGAAGATGTTTGAGTAGTGGTCCGCAGTTCTCCGCTGTAATTCTGACAAAGACGTACAGTGGCGAGCGGACGGTTTAAGAAAATCTTACGTTACCACGACGATAAAGTAATTCTAAGCCAGTCTGCATTCCTCAGTCCTCAGTAACACTTGCAACATGTAATTTTCATGTGAGTAGCGCCTACGTAATTCTAGGCTCGAATTTTTTGGGGGACAGAGGAGTTTAAAAACGAAGCTTTGTTATTTACTCTGTCAGTCACGTTTCGCAGATGAGTCTCCTTCACTGGGTCACAAAATAACACGCCACTCTTGACTTACACGTGGTTCAGAAGGGTTAAACATGCTTTAGGAACGGGCGTCGTACTGATGAAAATTAAGGCCGAATTTCACAGAAGTTCCGTCTTCCGAAGGTGAAACTGATCGCGTGCCTTAGAACCTAAAAATCTCACGATTTCATTCTAGATTCCGTAGATGGGGCAAACAGTGCCTGCGAGTTATATTTCTCTGCAGTGCGTGAGAATTAATCGAAGTTTCGTCGTTTTACTCAGCGACTGCAAACAAACTACTCATCTGATCAAGAAATTCCTCATCTTATATAAAAGAATAATTTCCATCTTCTCGAAACCGTGTTTGTAAGGCGGTTTAATCCAATCCACACATCCTATTCCCTCACGATTCATTATTACCGTCCCATCTAAAGCGTTCTTTTGTTTATACAATCAGAGCACACGAGCCTTTAAGATATTAACAAAAAAAATAATAATAATTCTGACATTTAAAAAAAAATACAAATCAAATTCACTTATCATGCCGATCTACAACATAAATCAACATCATGACCAATGACGCATTCGCTTAGCCACAAAGAATTTATTTGAAAAATAAATGTATAATGTCGCTGGTCAATATATTTTCAGGTTTCGTAAACAGCTCCAAAAACCCCGGTTACTTGAAACCACAAGAACGTCAGATTTCATGGTCCTGATGATGGAGGCAGCAAGCAGCTTCGAAACCTCAGTAAATATCTACCAGACTACGTGGCGCAATACCCAGAAATGATCTTGAAACTGTCTCTGGTTGTTTGACAGTGATCCATCATCTGTTCAAGACTCAATAGCATCGCTACTCTTAAACAAAGGGGATTGGGCGTGGGGTGGAATAAAGGTCGAAGGCGAGTTATCCCGGTTGCCAGGTAACATTTCTTGGTGTCCAAGGAGATCAGGTTTCCGGCATTTATACGCTGGATCACTGCGGGAGGCTGTCATTGTTTACGTTTAGAAATAAAGCTTTAATGCGATGTCAGGGGTTGATTATTGGGTCGTGATGGGGTGTTTATGGGGTTTCTTGCACGATTCGGGACAACAGGGGTTTAAGTCACATGAAGACCAGAGTAAATCAACATGGCCCAGTGTAGGGGTCGGTTTTAAGAGCTCGCGAAATGCCTGGTGCAGTGTCCACACCTTAAAAAGAAAATCTGTTTCATAAGATTTCGTTTTAATATCTGGTCCCATCTGCTTTCAAGTCTCGGCGCGGAGACCGGTAATACTAACTGAGATTTTTCGTGGTTTCCCCTCAGTCCATCAAGGCAAATGGTAGGTAAAAACTTTAAATTATACCACGATCCTCTGTTAATCACCTGACGTCAAACAGTCTGAGCTACTGAGAGCGTCGTTAAACGTTCCACGAGCAAATTAAACAAATCAAACACGCAGAATCGAGACCGGTGTCTATCCTCGGCTCGATATCTGTGGTTTTCAACGCCCACGAGTACATACAAGATTCTGCGACGCTGCAGAATCAGCAGAGAGGGAGAGGGGTTGCCATGGAGGATGAGAAGGAGTGGCCATGTTAAGTCCCCCCCCCCCACATATTACATACGGCATTAAGGGATTACAATTTGAGAAAAGAAGTAAGACTCCCAGTCCCCCCCGTACCACATTCCCGACGTCGGCTCCGTTGGTCATCTGCCTTGCCCGACCTGTTCTAACGTCAAACCCAACTTTGCTCACAGCCCTGACGAAGGAGGCAGTAAGCACCTGTGAAACGTCGATAAATTTCTGATAAATTTAGAAACATCTCAGAAGACAGCCATCTTAACACAGTCTCCTGTCTACGACAGGAACAGGGGATAGATTCCTGGCCCTGCTCCTACTCAGACAAGACAAATAGAAGGTCTGGATGGAATCATTGCTAATTTAATGTCCTCAGGGACCAGACATCATTAAAATGTTGTTATGGATACACGCTGGAATCTAAAATTACCTCCTCCGAAACGGACGAGACACTTCCGAAAAAAAAGTCTACACACAATAACCGTCAGGACGTTCCATGATTCAAACTCCCGACTTGCAAAATGGCCGACGCTTGTTCTCGACCTTGTTTTCTGGTATCGCGAATGCACTATGCAGTTTCGCTGTAAACAAATCAAAGACATTAAAGTCGCGACGCAGTTACTGACGTGTCGATAGCGAATTTTATTTACTGCAACCTGAGTCTTAAAAAAAAAAAAAAAACATAACTTGGTTACGTCACTCCAGGCCGTGGTCATTCACAATTGTGCAATAAGGAACGCTGGAAACAGAAACAAGTTCACACCCAGACAATAATCGCGAACGTTCTATATAGCGACCTTTACTCAGGGCATTTCTAAAACAGTGTTAACTACCAACTTCACCAAACTACCTCCGTCAAAGTAAAAGTTGTCAGTGGAAACACTGTTCCGGAGAATCTGACGTAAATACGTCTATACGGAAAGGAAGTTTATATATTGGCTTTATTCTAAATATTTCCTTTAGACATGCTTTACAATTGAGTAAAGTTTGATTAAGACATTGCTTATTCAACTTGAATTAGTTACGCTTAAGATGGGTCTGTGGTAGCTGAATGTAATTTAAAGTAATGCAATGTAAGGTTTTTATATTTATTTAGTGTTGTGTGTGACGACAGGTCCATATGAACAGGATCCTTCCATCCTTTTCTCGGACTGGGACCTGTTCATATACGTTCTTGGCAGATGATCCAGAAGTGGTTTGCCATTGCCTTCTTCTGTGTGTGAATGGAGTAATTGTTGGGATGCCACGGAGGAAAACTCCGTGTTGCCTAGACCACGGCCTTGCCCAACACAAGTTATAAATTCGGGTACCGCCGGGAATCGAACCCGAGACCCCAGGATTACAAGACCACCGTGGCTCTTAAGGTAATGAAATGTATTGTAACGTTTCCTAGGTAACATAACAATGAAGTTACACTTTTTCGTTACACATTTTTGCCGAATGACCCTTCCTTATAGACGTATTTACGTCAAAAAATAATAATAAATATGCCCCTGTGACCAAGCACCACACAATGGAGACGCATGGCAAACATCGGCACCAGATGACGGCTTCTCGGGACCCAGAGGAAACCTGGACTCAGTGACGAGAAGAATATTTGATCGAGTGAGAAATCACACAATAATTTTACATTAAGCAGAAAACATTATTGGCTCAAACACGTTATTTCCCTTAGAAACACAGAGAAAATGACGCGAAGAAGTACGAATGACTCAAAAGAAAAATAAAGAATTATGGAATAAACGACAGATAAAAGTATAGAAAATAAGAACTCTGATTTTGATGACAACGTAGCGTTCAGAATCTGTGTCCGAGATAATTAACTTTGGCACAGGAATGTTCCTTGTTAAGGACACTTCCGAATCTCTGATGCAGTCTCTCGCTTTTACATTACAACTCCCCTTCCTACTCCATGGCAACTCTTGGTCTGGTCCAGACGCGGAGATGAGAGAGGAGAGGTAAAAATGAGGAGGGGAGGTAGTTTTGCCCCCCCCCCAAGAAACGTGTTGATTGTCGTCTCGAAGATGTTACTAATTTTCCAGCAATTGCAGCTTTTCTATCAGTGCACAGGAAAAATATGAAACACGAACAAAACAAACGAGTTGCTTACGTAATGTGTTCTGATGGGATCTGTTACCACTTCGCCTGCTCTAGACGATGTGAAATCGCTTCGATCTGGTTTAACAAGGTGGGATACGAGCTGATCACTATGCCAGTGAGGTCTGGATGGCGTTTTAGGCTGCAGGCAGCTCAAACGCTGGGTTCGAGTCCCGCGAAGACAGAGGTGTACAAAGGGCCGAATTACTATCAAAATTATAATCATTAAAGTTGCATTTTATATTAATGTATTTCGTGCGATTCTGACAATACACAGACAATTCTGACAATTACTCGATCGTTGTCATGGAGACGTGTTGTGTTTTGACGGCCTGAATTCGAAACCGTGACCCCAAATACGAGGGAGCATGCACATCCTATCTAACATAAATAAATGTCAGTAGTTACGGTGGTCTAGCGGTTAGAACGCTGGCCTTGTAATCCTGGGGTCTCGGGTTCGATTCCCGGCGGTGCCCGAATTTATAACTTGTGTTGGGCAAGGCCGTGGTCTAGGCAACACGGAGTTTTCCTCCGTGGCATCCCAACAATTACTCCATTCACACACAGAAGAAGGCAATGGCAAACCACTTCTGGATCATCTGCCAAGAACGTATATGAACAGGTCCCAGTCCGAGAAGAGAAAAGGATGGAAGGATCCTGTTCATATGGACCTGTCGTCAGACAGAACACTAAATAATAATAAATAATAATAATAGTTGATACAACAGCCGTGCCGGGTTGCAATGGATTTGGTTACAGACTTTTGGCACAGCGTGTGGGGCCAGTTCCGCACACCACCCACCAGCCAAGTCCTGCTGAGAATGGAAACGAGGGACCGGGTGTCGAACTCTGGACTCGTCTGACCGGTTTTCTCACGTGAATTCGACGCGCAGGTCCGCGTCTTAAATTCCAGGACAATCAAAACTGGACAGGGGATGGCTGGTTAATGGAACTCGTCTTACGGTCAAGAAGCCCATTGACACCCAATCCCTTAAGGAACGGAGTCCCTCTGCTTAACTACGCACTTCGGTTTACGTGAACAGCAGAGAAGAATTGGCGATGTTCCCCACAAGCGTAATCTACGATTCTGCACACACCCGAATCGCACTATCGATGTTGGTCATCGGGGCTGAAGATCGAGACAGTATGTTCTTCTCCGAGACGTTGGTATCTACCCGGCGGACTTCTAACTTCTTCACTGACGTCAGAACCTCAGATTTCATCAGTAAACTTACTGTAGATACAATTATCATTGCGTTAATTGACACACATTCATGTCGTCGTTCATTACAGCATTCAAAAAAGCCAGCCAGTGGATCCATTCTTGTATCATATGCACCAGTTTCAAACCCTATTTCTAGTACCTTTTCCTTCATAAATTTCCACAAACATTTTGTATGCATTTCTGTTTTAAAATAAACAGCGATTATGTCCTTAAACAGCGTTAACCAGCTGATCTTCGCAATGGTGAAGTGTTGTGTTTTCTTCGCGGTACGGACTGAATTCTTAAATATTAATCAGACGAACTATGATCCTCACTATAAACAGCGATTCTGTCCTTAAACAGCGTTAACCAGCTGATCTTCGTAATGGTGAAGTGTTGTGTTTTCTTCGCGGTACGGACTGAATTCTTAAATATTAATCAGACGAACTATGATCCTCACTATAAACCGGGATTATTTCCTTAAACAGCGTTAACCAGCTGATCTTCGTAATGGTGAAGTGTTGTGTTTTCTTCGCGGTACGGACTGAATTTTTAAATATTAATCAGACGAACTATGATCCTCACTATAAACCGGGATTATTTCCTTAAACAGCGTTAACCAGCTGATCTTCGTAATGGTGAAGTGTTGTGTTTTCTTCGCGGTACGGACTGAATTTTTAAATATTAATCAGACGAACTATGATCCTCACTATAAACCGGGATTATTTCCTTAAACAGCGTTAACCAGCTGATCTTCGTAATGGTGAAGTGTTGTGTTTTCTTCGCGGTACGGGCCGAATTCTTACATATGAGCTCTGGTTTCAAAAGGTTAAAATAGCGTCCGTAAGACGAAGGTGTAAAGACAGTTTCAGAGCTTAAGTATGTGTAGTTGGCAACACTGATGGTAACAGTATCTGTTGTACGTTTCCACAGAGATGAGGCTGGTCACATACAGAACCACTTTCTCTTTTCCTTCGTACATACGGCGTGTCCGTCCTCTGTTTATTATTACACGATGGCTTCTCCATAAAAGAAATACGCCAAATTACGTAACCGAATTTACAGGTATGATACGGTAGTTCATAAGTTCTTCGATGCAAATGATTAATGGCGCCTGAAAACAACAGAATTTTAGTTGGGGGAAAACCTGGTGCAAAGAGAGCACTTGGAAGACACTGGCATAGATGGAGGATAATATTAAAATGGGTATTAATGAAATAGGATGTGGGGATGTGGAATGGATTCAACTAGCTCAGGATAGGGTCCAGAGTTGAAAATGAACCATCGGATCCGATAAAAAAGGGCCAAGGAGACGAGATACAGCGACTATTAGCTTCTGAAGAAGAAATCATTTTCTTGCAAACAGAAATGTAAACACATTAAAAATAACCGTGATCGTCTGAGCACTTGGGCCTGCCGATACTCGATCTTAGGATCTCCAGACGGTCCCTTAAGTGCCTCTACAGTCGTCCGTGTCATCGCCAATTTTAGTTTCAAGATGGTTCCAAGGTAAACCGATACACTACACATGAAGAATCACTTTGTCTGAACCTCCTGTGGACATTTCTAGGAAAATTCGTTTTGTACAAATATTTTCACACCTTTTCACACCAAACGTGACTAGACTCTATCCGCTCTTTGCATACAGCGCACAAAAGTGACGCATAATATCAAGAGATCGTGTCTACCCATTTATCTGAACGTTTAGAGAAGTCGATGATGGTCTTCTCGGTTGCAACGCCAGCTTAATTCCTGAAGATGGTGGCAGTACTTTCCTCCGAAACGTTGCCCACACTGCGATACAAACCAGCTGATCAACATCATACCAAAACTTTTGTTTCTCGAGCACAACACTACGGATGTTGTAAATTTTTCTTCGATGTACGTAGCTAATTTTCACATCGTCTGACCACAAAAATCAGACCACGGATCGTTGATTTTGTGTGTGTTGTAACGATGGAGCAGCGATGTTAAACATGTCAAATGAAAAAAAAAAAAAAAAAAACATCGGACAGTATGAGAGAGGTTCCCCTGAATGGTATACGAAGCCATGGTCTAACTGGTAGGTACGGTCACTGTAATCAGCTGAAACGGAGTTGTACAAAACAAAAATTTAGGCATGCAAAAGTGACTGAGGCGCCCGCTGAGTGATTCAATGTCACGTCGCGTGCGATAATGCAATCGGAACACGACGGTGGACGTGGAACTGTCCTGGAAAACGAGGCAGTAGCCTCGAGACCATGTTTGTTAATTCCTTATCACCGATTCCTCGGTTACTTAGCACATTACGGCCCTATGGTAACTACACGTACCACGTATTTTAACAAACCATCAGCTCTTAATTTTGCCCCCCAGCGTATAAACGGCGTTCGTGTGACTCTCAGAATAAACAGCGATTATGTCCTTAAACAGCGTCAACCATTTTATCGCTACCGTGCAGACATTTCGCTGAGGTAGGGACTGAATCTTTTAAATAACTTTCAAGTGAGCTTCGGCTTCAAAAGCTGTTTTATTTTTTTAATGCTAGAATGATCGTGGATGATGAATGAAAGATTCGGTCGTAACCTATTTTAAGTATAAATGAAATTCTGTCTCGTGGTGAATCATGACTGTCTTGTTACGCTAGAGATATTCCAGTGGGCGTTGAAAAGTCAGAGGTAAACCTTGGACGTTGTCTTGTGAGTTGTGTTGCCAGGTGTTTAAGGGGGGAATATATCGCTTGAAGAAGGACGAAGTATGTTTCTCCTAAACAGTGCCTTCTACCAAGAAGACCAACATCGACATATTCACCTGCCCGAGTACGTCCTGTGGATGACAATGTTGTTGTTCGTGGTTGTACAGCCGTGTAAATCCGTCAGTAGATAACCAACTTGACGGAGAAACACACTGCTTCCTTCTTCAGGGCTTAAGTCTTTACCGAATCAGGCATCACATGATTAACCCGGTTTATTCCAGAGATTCTGAACTTCACAAAGAGGAAAGAATGAAAATACAAAACCTAGAAATTCCACCGACATTTTGTAGTGACACACACAAAACTCTCACCAGAAGAAATGAATTACAAGGCATCAGGTTTCCGACCACAGCTCTCAAATTCCGTGGAAACTGACTGTCGCTCAGCTGGCCAAGAGCTGCGTCTTTTATGGAATATGAGGAACCCGCCATTACATAAACTACGTAAATGACACAGAGTGAGAAACATCTCGTAGAATACGTGACAAACTTTCGATTGCAAAAACACTTGTTGAAAAGACAACAAAGTCTTGTAACTTGGTACAGGGAGATACACGGACAAGAAATTTTTGAAAATTCCGTGAAAGACAAAGACGGAAGGGAAAAGAGGAAGATGAGATGATGTAATAGCGGCGAGAGGAATAAGAAGATTCATTATCATGTTCTTTCGAAGACGCCGTATCGAACTTTTAGACTCAGATGGGAGAATAATATTAAACGGACGTTCGAGAAATGGTGTAGGATGGTGTGGCTGGATTCAGCTGGCTCATGATAGGGTCTAAGAGTGATGGGATGTTATAAACAAGGCGTTAACCCTCGTGTTACATAAAATCCGATATTTTCCTCACTAACTCATGGATTATTAGCTTCACGAAAAATAACTCTGCCAGATGTAGTTAGTTTGAAGAGGCTTCCGACAACCAAAGTCTCTACTACAGTGAATACTGACCGGCGTACATTCTGTAGTGCCTTTGTTGGTGTATGAATTATGACGACTGTGCTAAGAGGCAGGCAAGCTCGAATTCCGAACCTCATTACCCATACGCGACACGTAGCGAATGCTTCAAGTCGCTCGGAAATACAATAGTTGTTACTTGCATGTCCTGTACTCAGTGAAGAGCCTTTACAGCTGTAGATGAAGTCGTGCGTGGGACTTATCAGGGGACCTCTCTACTGAGGGGTAACCTCGGCAAATGGGCCCCCTCCCACCCCCACCCCCGCATCGTTTTGACTGGGAATCGTAAAATATACCACTGTCTCACGAACACCAACACTGTGGGATATAAGAAGCCATGAACAGGTACTAAAACATTTTCAGATAATTAACGTTTGGATTTCGTGCGAAATTTAAAGTTATCCCTCTCCGATTATGTCGTAAATATTTGTACACTTTGAAACAATCAGGTGAGCTGTAATGTGAGGTAGAAACGTAAGAATAAGTGTGTTCATGTTTGACGCAAATCAGTTTCTTATGCAGCAGATAAAATATTATTAGGGTGACGAAATAAGTAAGTATGAAGGAAAATGACATCTATAGTACTTCGAAGATCTAGACACAGATGGGAAGATAATATTAAAATGAATCCAAAGACCGCCTGGATTCATTTGCCTCAGAACAGAAACAAACCAAGTGCTTTAGTGAAAAGAATAATGAACCGACTGATTTCGTAAAAGACAGATAATTTCTTTACCAGTTGAGTGATTATCAGGTTCTCAACGAGGACTGCTCTTTGGGGTTATTTGAATAGTTAACAGAACGGACAATGACTTACGTTTCGTTACAAACCAAAGGAGGTCAGCGAGACCATTCAGAAGATGGCTTGAAACTAATCCGTTCAGGGAGAAGAATTTAAGTACATTTAACCAAAATTCGTTCGTGCATAGCGGAGTTCTTACTTGGGGCCCGCCAGACATCGCACTTACGCGAGATTCATAAGAATATTATCCCTGCAAATCCTAGTGGTAACTATATGTACCATCTGCTTTAACAGTCAGTAACATTTTGGTGTTGACTGATCTCGTTTGATTCTTACTGTAAACAGAAATTATTTAATTAACCTGCGTCAACCAGTCGATGTCTGTAATGGTGACTTCCTGTGTTTTCTTTGCGGTACGAGCTAAATTCTTAAATGTTACATAGACGAGGTTCGGCTCAAAATGGGTTAAGAAACTAATGCATGTCGATTTAATGAACTTCCATCAACTGTTCATTCATTTCACTACCGCAAAAAGCCACAGAGCTGTGAATGAACTCATCACAACCCCCCCCCCCCCCTCGATGTTGGTTAACGTTCACTCGGTCTTGCACTGAGTGAGCTGTCGCTTGTTCATGGACGATGACACAGATTGACGGAAATGATCCTTGTTACGAAGAAACTTTGAAAGACTCACGAACATTTTGCCATGTATGGTAATCGTTCCAAATATGTAAGAACGCGTACAAAATGCGAAAAAAAAAAACACGGTCAACTTCTCTAAGACCCATCTCTTAAATTCCCTTTACAGATTCAGTTTAATACCCATCTTAAGACCTTGATAACTTCAATCGGAAATAATTCTTATTACGTTTAATACAAGTCTTACGTACAAAAACACCGAGAAATATTGAGTCATGTGAAAAACTTCCAACTACAGATACTCAGGTCCGCTGCCACTATCAAATGGACACACCCTGCCCCAAAACAAAATAAAATTTCCCGCCTCTGGGTCAGGGGATGCTGTGTTACTTAACTTTTTGGACATGTGACGACAGACGAGAGTCTGATTCCCGGTTGGCCAGGATTTCTCTCTTTACCATGACGTCCAGAAAGGCAGTTACCCCACCTAACCTCCTCTCCAGTGCACACCAGGGGTCTTTCCTAAGGGACAAAGCGGCCAGGTCGCCTTCATTAATGCCGAAGTGTGGAGCTATATCTCCACTTCTCATGCGTCTGCATGGTGGGTGTCGGAACAAGGACTCATGCAGAGAAATCTTTGGTCTGTATAAAGTGAGTCATACAGGAAGAATGTAGCAGGGAGTAGCCTTACCTTGATGAAGACGCTTCTCCTGCTGGCTGGAGGCCAAGATCAGACACTCGAGCATGATGCAGATCTGAAAAGAAATAATGAAACGTTTTACAGACTGGTTTAGCATTCGCTGTAGATCCAGGATTTAGAAGAAACATTGAAGCCGACTTCACTAGCGTTGCACGTGATGGTTTATAAAAGTAGCGAAACAAATGAATATGGCCATATTATCACTTGACGATAACAACAGAAGTAGTTATCGCAAGTGACAGCTCGTAGGCCTGTAACAGAGGAGCCTGGTTCGAGTTCCGTTTAGAGTACTGACAGGTCTTGGCTCTTTCAATCCTTCCAGGAAATTGTCAGGATATGACTTGTTATTTCGTCAAGCTACTCTAAAAATAAGAGAGGCCCTGAAGGCAGAATCTCCAGTCAGTATGGTCAACGTTCTAAACCACAAAAGTCTCCAGTCAGGATGGCCAACGTTCTAAACCACAAAAATCTCCAATCAGTATGGCCAAAGTTCTAAACTACGAAAATCTCGTCAGGATGGCCAACGTTCCTTTTATAAGCGGAAGGAGTAACTGAATTTTGAACCTCTGAATCGCATTTCCTAAACTAATTTTGCGACCCTGACATTTGATATATCGCACTGAAACCATACTACTGTATCTTATTTATAGAAAATTGGTGGAAAATTTTGTACGCCTTGCATGTACCAGAATAGACTGTAATGAACTAATAATAAGGATCATTATACTACATCAGCTGAGTGAGAGTTGAACCTCAGTAAATTTGTACTGGGGGCATTTATTTTGTTCCAAGAGTGATTCACACGTCCTTATTCCCACGCGTTGTGATTCTGACCTTGGATATTAAATTAATAAATTCTATCGAACAAAACTCTTTTGGAACACGTGAGAATAAAGGCTAGTCTGACACATAATTAACGAGTAATGATTCATATGCCACTTACTGACAATCGTCTACTATAATTCAGTAACTATCTTATTAAACAGAATCAGTTTTCACAACATTTCTAAAACATTTCGTAAACTTAAAAGCAGATTTATTTAAATATAATTCTAAAATGGGAGAAAGACTCTTTGGGAATGATAATAACAAGTCGAAATTTAATTCACGAATAAAATATGTGCAGGTTGAATTCGGGGAATGCTTAATACCAAGCAGTACGGAATATTTCATCTTTGCGACTTATAAACCGATCAAAAAACCAAATTCTTTCATTCTCCACATTTCGAAGCATCAAAACACCTCATAACAAACGCACTTGAGCAAATACGTCACAACAGAAGTCGAGAGACTCAAGTTTTGTGACGAAACTATAGCTTATGTAATGACGTTGCATAAACATTAGGCGCGATACGTGTTCTCACAATGAAACAAAACATACGAGCGACGTTTTAGCTGGTGTAAGTGCCGTATTATGTTCTGTCTGTAACGAGATGGAACGTGAAGTGTTGAGACGAGTGTCCTTTTCTGTGTTGACTAACGCCTTGTCCATTCAGGAGTCATGGGGGTCCGCTCTAAGTTATTTCTCAGAAAGGCAAAAGGTAATTTTGTGACGACAGATACGCACAGAGTGGTAACGTTGAATTAACTCCTTCAATGAAGTCCTTTTACACAAGCTAATATTTTTTCAATTACTCACGAATTTTCTCGTCTTTCGTGGAACCCCAAGAAATTGTTTCTCAGGGGAGACGCTGTACCAGGCAGTTGGGCACAACGTCGAAGTATGTCTGGCACGTATCTGACGACGCACTCTGCATTCAAACTAAAAACAATTCATCCGCGACCTTCTGACGACTTCCTCAGTGTAAATTAAGTTTTTACTCAACAGTTGGCAGCAGTATTCCATCAAATCACCGGCATGGCATGACATGACATGACATGAGTCTTCAAGGTCATGCGGGTTGTTGAGAATCAAGCCGTCCATCCATCAATCCATCACCGACTGGAAGTTACGATGAAGATACGCCGTATGTCTCTGCCAATCCTGTGTCCATACTGTACAGCGAGGATGTCTGGGACAGGGGGGGCTAACATGTAACCCGCTCCACACAACACAGCCCTTCTTCAAAGCTGACAGTGAAGAAATTCTCTGCATTTTACAGAAATCGAAGAACAACTTCTCTGTTCACAAGAGCCAGCCACCGGACCGTGTCCTACCAAGAGTACACACCTTTACACCCAACTCTATTGAGATCAAATTTTAATATTATCCTTCCTTCCACACATGGGACTTCAAGTGGTCTGTTCCCTTGAGGTAAAAAACACTCTACCACAGGAGATGTCACCATATTCCTTCAACACCACGAAAATACTTCTCAACCCCTCCCTCAATGCACAGCTCATCAGTACAGATTTGCTACACCTCACATTCTGAGCTGTCATCACTCGCCTCAGCTCTGCTGTGTGTTGCTACGTTGTATAATTTTACCGTGTCCTTGAAGCATGTAATTGAATGATTGGATGATTAGTAAAGACTGGAGAGACTGAATACAACCACGAATACCCCCAGAAGAGCCCGTCTCCGGGTCGAGATGTAAACCCTGGACCTTCAGAACACGAAGCGAGGCCATGTTGTTCGAAACAAATTTTCTGGTCGCCTCTTTCGAACGCTGCTGTGGGAGGAGGTCGTTCGAAGTGCGTTGCATCGTCCGACCAGATCCTATCGGAACCCGACGTACCGCACATCATGATGGCATCACGTACCACCCGTCTTGGACACCGGCCATGCTCATTGTGTTGGGGCATTGCGATGGATACCACATTACGTCGCCAGCTTCCTACCATTGTCCGCCCACAGCGTGTTAACACATAGCTTCTCTCTGTGGCGGAATCTGGGTTACAACGATTCGTATTTGAACCATTGAAACAGGAGCTCGTCTAAAGAATATTTAAGAACTCAGTCCGTACCGCAAAGAAAACAACACTTCACCATTACAAAGATGGGCTTCAAATGGTTGACTCAAAGGTATAAGAAAAATTTCAACTTAAGTTATAATAAGTTTTCGTGGTGTATGGAAAGCGCGTACGTAAATCTCCACGCATTTTCAACGATACTAAATAGAGATACGTGGTTAGTCCCACACTCCGGCCGCTTTAACCCCTCTGCACGAGGAAACTCGTCACCATCTAGAGCCAATAAATAATATTTATGCTTGAAGAAGTTGTTTTTAAGGATAATAAACGCATATTTTACGTAGGTGTAAGATCTCTAATTTAGAAATGATTTAAAATAATTTTTAAACGCTAATGATCTGGGCTATAATAGTCATAATTAAAATTAAAAAGTGCATTGAAAACAATGTCCTCTTCACTGTCGAATATTCATCCCATTGGTCGCTGTGATGCTGACATGTAATCATCAACACTGAACAAATTAAAAATGTGATTCAGACAAAAAAAAAAGTGAGAGATGAAAGGTCGCGGATTAATCATTCTTACAAAATACAGTTTACAGACTGCGTGTGTGTGACATTGACCATTGTACCGCAAAGTGAGACCGATCTACTTGTGTATAAAATTCAGGGTTGAGGTGAACTAGAGCCACTGAGAAATATGACTCATTGATTTGATAAAGGCGCGGCAGTCCATTAAAACCGGTTAAAAAAAGAACTTAAACGTATAATCGTTCCTGGCCGGAAGATTCTACCATAATTAGATTTTTCTGAGCGAACTGTACCATTCCTAGAGGACAAGAATCAATCAGCATCCTCACAGCTTCCTTATATGCAGGCATTTCAATTTCCAGAAACACTCCTTTCGTGTAAGGTCGTTGTTTAATAAAGCCCTTTACTTAGGGCCTAGGGTGTAGGGGTATCGAAGACCTCGTGGATATGGAGCAGCGATAGAATTACGACATTGAAAAACCCAAAATTTTGTCGAAAATCCAGCCAGCTAGATTTCATATTTTCTAGACTCTGCCCCACGTATCTGGAGTCAATGCCAGCGAACGTTGAATCCCGTATTTTTCATTAATTTCAAGACCTGCACACTTTAAAAGGCACGGCCTTCCGTAGTTTCTGGAACAGGAAATACCTCGGCTAAACGAATTGTCATCGTTTCACCGATGCAGATGTTTCAGAGTGACGCATCGAATGATCCGCGCGACATCCAACAGGTGTTTCTAAAAAGTTATTATTTATGCATCTCCTTGAACAAACATCGATGACAATTATAGGAACAGACATGCGGGGCGTAGTGACAATGGAATTAATACAGACAGTCACCACAGTAACCCTTCCTTGCTGGGAAAGAAATCTAACAGAACACCAGATAAAACAGTTTCTAATAATACATCTGATTCTCGATTATAAATAAAGCGTATTTTTGTATCAGAAGCCAAAGCATCAGACAGCCACTGAGCGATATTTTGATTAAAATAAAATGCAAGAATTAAGAAACCATGAACATAACATGGCTGTCGATGATATGACAACGTCCAGTCCACGGCAATTTCATGGTTCAACCACTCACTCTCTCTGTGAATAACCAATAAGGGATAAACATTCTTTTTTCTAGACTTTTGATACATTCTGTACTTTTTCTAACGTTTTAAGTACAAAATAAAACGTGGAAATTGTAGCAAATAAAAATTATTCAGTCAAACGGATTGTCTATTCTGGTGGTATGATATCTTACCACCACTTTTATCAATCCATCAGCAAACGTTGATATCTGTGGATCTCACCGCGTAAAAAAAAGTGTCCATGTTGGTCTTAATGACGTGTGAACTTGTAGGTAAATACGAACGTTTCGAGTGTACAAGACGCTTCCATCTTCATGGCCGGCGTTATAACCCCAGAATGCCAACACGAAGATAGTAAGACGCTGAATACGTCACGGGTTTTTGAAAGTAAGCGATGGTCTTCGAGATACAGCAGCGTTACAATTGAAATAGAACAGGCGAGACAGCCGAGTGCAATTGTCCTCATCAGTATTAATAATGCAGAAACTGACATAAAGGTCAACCTATAAGCTAAAGGGTGTTCAGGAAATTTGTTACGTCCTGAATAAAACAGCTGGGAGGGACTGGAACACAGAGGTCTCATGAGGAATAATTAGATTCTAGGTGATTTCTAGTATGATTTTTAATTATTTGGAAACTACCTCTCTCTAGAACTGACGAACACGATTCGTGTCACGTCTTAAACCAACTCACTACTGAATCTTTGTTGATTACACTTTTATACAATTATAGAAGTGAACCACTCAATTCTAGATTCTTTGTCTCTGAGAATTTATTTTTATTTTTAGATGCACCGGATTCAAATTTTCTTCCTACCTCTCCACTGCGTTTAACACCCAACATCGCACTAACAAAACACACAGCCCTGTACACCAAACAAAATCCCTGGTTTTACAGCTTAAAAAAACAACTGATTTATCTTAACCGCAAGTTTCCCATGTCCCAGCATAGAATTTAAATAAAAACACCAAATAAATCTAACACGCAAAATACGAAATCCAAATCCAAATGACTTAACACCATTGTCTAAACAATGATAATACGTCATTTCCGACGAAGACAAAATGACTGCCAAGAAATTGTGAATTTACATTAAAACATCAAGATAATAAAAACTGATAAAATGACCTAACAGTACACAATCGATTCACGGTTAAGAATTGCAAAAACTTTCTCAGACGTACTCGCACAAGGCAAAATACACCAATAATACAAGGATATAAGGCGATTCCAATACGAGTGTGAGGCCCTGGTTCGACGCCCACTTAACTCCATCATCTGTTAGGAGCTCAAACGTCACAAAAGCAAATTTGATGAGGTCAGAACAATTGTCAGAAGGTTTCTACCGTGTGAATAGCATGCCCCGACGTCTTAACTTTCATCCGAATAAGAAGGACGAACGGGCAAATGCTGGGAACCTTCCAACAGATTGACCCCCCCCCCCCACCCCACCGAAAGTGTCGCTCTTTCTCGCCCCTTGATTTCGTCTCCGGTCTGATATTGACATGAAGGCAGTAACCGGAACAGAGAGACGAATGTGTTCGGCCTCGTTGTAGCAGTGATGTTATTCAAATGTGATGTTCCAAGGGTCGTGACCCGAAGCTGTAGCAGCAGCAGCAGCTGCACAGTGGCAGTCATCGGGTACAGAAACAGTGGCGTACGGACTTTCAGAACTTACGGAATGAAAACGTGTTTAACGACGCCAATCCAAAGTTTTGCAGGGCAAGCCCGCTGGATTGGCAGGCTTGTAACCAGGACATGCATCGCGGATATTTCGGGAGACGGGTCTGATGTGAACTGGCTAACTAACTAACAAACTAGATGGCTTACCGAACCCGATGGTTCATCACCGAATTAACCAAAGCCCTCCACCGGACCCTGTCCTGGGCCAACAAAATCCAGTCTCCTTCAACTCCTATCTCCCATAGATCCCGCCTGAGATTATCCTCCCATCTACGTCTAGGTCTCCCCAGAGGTCTCTTCCCCTCAGGCTTCCCAAACAGTGGACCCAACCAACCAGATGGCTTACGGAACCCGAAGGTTCATCACCGAATTAACCAAAGCCCTCCACCGGACCCTGTCCTGGGCCAACAAAATCCAGTCTCCTTCAACTCCTATCTCCCATAGATCCCGCCTGAGATTATCCTCCCATCTACGTCTAGGTCTCCCCAGAGGTCTCTTCCCCTCAGGCTTCCCAAATAGTGGACCCAACCAACCAGATGGCTTAACGAACCCAAAGGTTCATCACCGAATTAACCAAAGCCCTCCACCGGTCCCTGTCCTGGGCCAACAAAATCCAGTCTCCTTCAACTCCTTTCTCCCATAGATCCCGCCTGAGATTATCCTCCCATCTACGTCTAGGTCTCCCCAGAGGTCTCTTCCCCTCAGGCTTCCCAAATAGTGAACCCAACCAACCAGATGGCTTACCGAACCCGAAGGTTCATCACCGAATTAACCAAAGCCCTCCACCGGACCCTGTCCTGGGCCAACAAAATCCAGTCTCCTTCAACTCCTTTCTCCCACAGATCCCGCCTGAGATTATCCTCCCATCTACGTCTAAGTCTCCCCAGAGGTCTCTTCCCCAGCCAATACCCGGTGCACACCAGATTGCCTGTCTTCATCGACATGAATTTCGTCCGCATTCCTATAAGCCGGGTAGCTTAGTCAGAAAACTCACTGAATACGGGCTGTATGTCCGGAGTTCCTCTAGCCTCTGAGTCCCACCCAGCCTCCTGTCCAGTAGGTACCGGGGTCCTTTGCCGGGGGTAAAGCCGGCCGGGGCGCGATGCTGACCACTCACCCCCATCTAGCGCCGAAATTGAGAATGAGTAGGAACTATACTTTCTCTCCCCTCAAGCGCCCACATGGCGTATAGCGGGAGATCTTTTTCCAATCGGCCTACTGTGTTTCTTTTAAAACGATCCACCTACGTCTTTCAAGTGGTGGTCCAGCTGAGCGACTATACGCGTCTCAGTAAGGACATTTATCCATCACATTAATCACATTACTAACAAGGCGTATGAGGACATACGAGTTGATGTTCCTGAAATAGAAATTAAAACTTGGACATGTAAAGGCAATGATGAAAGATTTTTGGTCACGTACGAGCTTTCAGCGTGCCAAATTACGCAAACTTTATTAAGGAGACTTGGCCGATCTAAAAAATAGAACGCTTGAACCACTCTTGCACCGTTCACAGCCAGGGGTCAGAATTATGAATATGAGAACTGATGGCAGACATAAACAACACTTCCAATAGACCTACAATTTGTCTGTAGGGATATATCTGACATGAGACTAGCTCATGCATCAAACAACAGATACCAATTTATTATTCTTGTTTGGAGAGACATGATACGTATCTAATACATTCTGAACGAACTGATGGAGGCACCTCCATTTCTAGGGTGCTCTCCTCCCAACCATCTACAAGACAACATGGTGGAACAATTCACATTTTTCACCACCATGAAAATATCCAAACATTTGAAGATGATTTTCTTCTGAGAACTTCTTCAGTAGAACTTTACAGACGTTTCAGAGGTGTCACTGCCTCTGTCAACAGCGCGATATGTGGCTGAAACGTCGGTCAAGTTCTACCAGACTACACGCTCGATGCCGTGAGAACCTAAAATCTCACCTCGAATATTTTTTTATAGTAACTGAACCCAACCTTTGAACATGACTTGCAAAGAAATGCGCGCGTTTCATAAACGAACACCTCAGCATTTCGCTACAAATTGCTGTCTGGTGTGCGATGAGGAAGTCGCCATCTTCGATAAGAAGTCAGTGTGTCAGTCTGTCAGCGTGTCTGAGGGGCCTTAATCTGAGCTTGGTTCTCGGGGACTGAGTTCTGTCTGAAGCGCGCAAAATCACTGTTCCGTCACGACCTTCACGCTCTGTGACACTGGGGACTCTTCACGCATCACACTGCTCATCACCGTGACAATAAAAACAATGACAAGGACATAGCCGTGCGAACTTCTTACGTAACGCACGAAACTTCGAGACATCATTTCATTGCTTTTTCAATCTGACGGAATTTTTCTTGTTTCTCTCTCGTTATCTTCCTTCTTCAAACCTTCCGATCCTTGATTATCGCTTCCTCAGTTCCCTGTTTTACTTTTCCGTCTAAAGATTTCCCCCTTACGAACTCCTCTCGCGTGGTTGAGAACAGCTTTGTACGAAAACCATTTTGTTCACGCACGATTCGAGGATTTCGCCTTGTGGACTTGTCGGTAGATTACATACGCTACGAAAATTCATGCTCTGAAGATGAAGGTAGTATGTTCCTCAGAAACAATGGTATATACCCTCAAGTCCACGACGTTACAACCCAGAAGATTAACATCAACATTTTCACCGCGGTGAGAAAATCAAATTTTGAAAATTATTTTGTTTTCCAACACAATAAAAGTCAATTTCTACAACCACGAGACCTCAGGCATCTTTTTTGCACGAAACAGTGAACACCAGGTATAGAAAAGAGCAACATTCATAATGATTCCTGCTACGTCATCAATTACAAGTGTTATTTTTTAAAAGTAACGCGAAAATTACTCTGAATAAGGGACACACTTTTAAAGCCACTTTCGCGGGATCCTTGAGAAATATATTTTTTTGTTCACAAAAGAAATAATAATTTCATACCATAAGTTCTTGTTCTTCTATCACAGAAAACAAACAAATAATTATCGTACTTACAAAGGTTAAACATAACACAGACGTAAATAGAACAGACACACGCACTATGACGTCAGACCACGTGATACGAAATCAATACCCTCGTTTCGCAAGACGTCTGCCATTTGAAATCAGCTTTGTGATTGCTAATTAAATTATAATTTATTTTAAACTGGTGACACTGGAATGCAACTGTGACCTTAGTCAGGGTTGCCAACATACTCTCGCAGATGAAAGTTTCGGAGAAAGGACAAACGAACCTTGAAAATTGCGCAGATTCGCAAATAACGTTTCCTGTAATATTAATCAGATCGATCGTAAAAGAATTATCAAACCGGTTCTGGACAAATTGGTTCAAAGCAATTTTCCGATCTCTCTGCAGAAAAGTGTCACTCCATAAGCGACTGCACAATATGTATGGAAGACAGACTGTGGAATTTTATAGAGTGGTGGTAACTATACGTACCACCTTTTTTTTAATTACCAATAACTCTGCACTTCGCTCACAGAGTGTATTTATAAGTTTCGTGCTATTTTCAGACTAAACAGCGCTAACTAACTGAACCAAATGGACCAAACTGTACCAAAATGGAGTGAAGATGTTTCCATGACAACGATCATTTACGGTTAATGATGTTTAGATAAATTTTACCTGTGCATTACGTTAACCACACGACACGAACATGAAATCCGCGCGTAAAACGCATAGTTGTTGATTATTATGCAGGTGGTACATAAACCACTGCGTTTTAAAACGATTAACCAGCCAATCAGCTGATTTTCCAAGCGTTTCTCAACTGATTATAAACGACCAAGGAAGGTTCTGAGCAGCGGACAAGTTTCGTTCCGACTTTACACGGAAATGGGATGAGATGTTTCCAGAATTCCAAACTCAGGATTTAAATTAAATAAGCCACGGCCTCTTCCGCCCAAATTATCTCAGCCCAGTCTTGAAGATGGAGACAGTATGTTCATCCGAAACGTCGATATCTACCTAAAAGTCTATACAGAGTCATAACCTAGAACATTATCATCGTCATTTCCCGAATTTAATCTGCTAATCGCTTCGTGAATATTTTATTTTTCAGTCAGGCAAAAACATTTCGGAATACGCAGAACGCATACGAAATAGATCGGAGAAATAATCGGCCATATTTCGTTATAAATTTCCCTGTACCCGAGCCCGAAGAAGCCTTATCCTGAGCTAAGCTCCCTAGAAAGTAATTTTTACCATGAAACTGACCAACGGCATATGATTATCTGGCCAATTACGTTTCAGATTTTTATTTGGAATATTTCATTTTCGAATACTGACTGCGTCAACGATTATGAAGCCGTGATTTCGAGCGACGTTCGTCCGCTCTTCTGTCAAATGTCGAAATACGACCGATGCACCTCCTTCACGATGTCTCCCCGTCGTTAAACAATGCCCTGAGGAACAGAACGCGCCATCCCGTGGTCTACCTCAGTCACTTACGTTTAACGTGACTGCCGGTGGACTTAGGTGACTTTTCTTGCGAGGAAACAAATGAATCTTAATCAAGGCCGAGTGTACGAACCGAAACATCATAAAAACCATATTCAGGAACTTCCTGGAACTCACAAAATAGCAGCAACATTGTGGGTGAGAAGGTAGAGAAGCTACGTAGCTGCATTACGTATTTCGGAGGGTTGAGTTATACACGCGGGCCACAAAATATAGATAATGAGTCAGGGATCAGCTGGACTGGTCACTGATGAATTTTTCTAACACTTTGTAGTAAATAAGAAAATAATGACGAGAAGTAGCGAGGGAAAAAAACTTTCAAAGACGTAAACAAGAGGGTTCTTTCCAAGGCCACCTGTTAGATATTATCTTCAGATACTTGGTAAACTCATTCACATCGAAAGTACAAGTACACAATACGCCAATTCTGGAATGTGGGTTGTAACAGTGACGTTATTATTGCTGTAAGCGGTATCATCGTCTTGAAATACGATATTCGTGTCTGTAAATGCCCCCCCCCCCCCCCCACATACCGCCAGCGGCGTTTACCTTGACAGCATCTGGTCTGCACGCAGCTGACAGGTCTTCCTCAGGACCACAAACAAACGCCAGCGTGTCCAAGTTCTTCAGAAGCTGACAGTCGCTGAGATAGTCAATAACTAACCGGCCTTTATGGAACCTGAAGGTTCATTCCCGAGTTTGCAAAAGCCAACCACAAGCATCTACCAAAGACACACGTAGTATTTTTGTAACATCCTTTTTAATATCATCATCGCATTAACTCCAAAGGCTTCCAAGAAGACTCATTCATTCTGTTTTTCGGACAACAAATTTTGTGTACATAACAGAAATACAAATACTACAAATTAATTTAATCAAGTTGGAAACAAATTGATATTTCAGATTCTGACGACGACATGGATGTCGCACGGTGTCGTCTGGTAGAAGTTTACCGACGTTTCGGAGGTGCTTGCTGTGACCATCATCAGGGCGATGAGTACGTTTACTTCTACTGGACTTCACTACGCAACATCCCACAAGACAGCGATCTCCATACTCACTGTCGTGAGAACCTTGAAATCTCGCTTAGTATCACCACGACTGGTTTAAGTGACTCACACACCCCAAAAGTTCGCAAGAGTTTTCTGCGGCAAACATAAAATAATAAGACTGTAGCAACGTAAATGTAAATGCCATGTTAGACAACATGCAAGTCGCTGAGGGGACCAACTTAGACGTTGAACGAAGTGTGTGACCTTGAACGTTCTTACGTCTTACGATGTGGGGTTAATTAGCATACTGAATTTTTTTTATAAAGGCCTATACTCAAAGCCAAGACAATCAACCGCGTAAACCCGCACATACGCTCTCAAGTAACCAGACTCCATATTAATCACAATCTGTGTTTTCCAGCCCGAGACGTCGATAGCAAAAAACTAACCAGCCAGCTGGCTGGCTTACGTAACCCGAAGGTACATCACCGAATTAACAAAAGCGTTCATGGTGGAAACAACAAATGCATACAATATTTTTGTTGTCGATTTGTCTGGGCTGTAACGACGTGTGGACTTGCACGTAGATACCATCGTACCGGTGTCAGCATCTTCCTGGCTGACAATAACTTCACACGCGTTTACAGGCAGATAAATATTTATTTATTTGTGGCTTCAGCGTTGAAGGCTGAGGCAGTATGTTCCTCTGAAATGTTGATACCTAGCCACAGATTAACACGGCGTTACAACCCGAAAGATCAACATCATCTTTGTGATGAACTCAGACCCAAAATTTTTAGTGGAAAATCTCGAACATAGAAACATTTTGGGAGACCACGGCGTAGGTTTGAATATTTGAATTGAAGTGAGATGAACTGACGATAAAAAACTTTCTCAGGTTAGGTTAAAAATATAATCGACATCACATTTAGTATTATAAACACTAACACCAATAGAATAAAACAAGTAATATCTAAATCAGCACGTACACGGTCCCAAATTGTCTAAGCGGTTAAAAAAAAATTTAAAATTTGAAATGGAATAGTCAAATGCGACAAAGAAAGGAAAGTTATTTCTGTTGCCCGCAGCTGATACGAAATGAGTATCACGTGACACACTTTGAATTCCTGTGCCATCGGAAATTAACAGGAACAAGTGAGGTCGATAACAGCGTGAAAGTTACTATCGATACAGACTTAAATGTCGAAAAACTATCAGTCGCTCAGACAGTGAAAACGTTCGCTCCCATTTTATGAACTCCAAAATTTCCAATACCGTCTTCACAACTCGAAAATGGACGCTACACTGAGCCAGACGAATCCAGCTCACACCCTCACAGCCAAATATCCATAAGATATATCTTAGTGTTAATTTTACATTTGGGTCTGGGAATTCCAAAGAGGTCTCTGCTGTTTAGATTTCTCATCTAACCCATACGTGCTACAAGCCTCGCCAATATCGATTTTATCACGTAAACATAGAGCTTTCTTCCATCTCCTGTCACACCGTCCCTCTTGGGTCCAAATATTTTCCTCAGGCACCCTGTTCTCAAACACCCCTGGTCTGCGTTCTCACTTCAATACGAGAGACCGAGTCTCACACACTCATCAAACAACAGGCAATTTTAGTTTCGTATGGTTCAAGAATATAAAACACTGAACTGAATTTCGGAGTGGTATTTAAACTTTGCAACATTTTCAAATCATTATAATTTGACGCTAATTTCGATATATTCGAGACACGTGGCTGTTGCGAAAGGTAGTATCGATACATGAGGACTCGAACCTCACTCGTGAGGGCTTACGCAAAAGAATGTATACACATCTTTTGTCTAATTGAGTGTATTCTCGACATCGAGCACAAAGGTAAATGAAAAACCAAACTTTTACGTAATTCTTTGTGTGTTCTGTCTCGTCTTCTAACGGACGTTGAATTAGCTTCGACAAACCTCCTCAGTCGTCCCACCCAAACAGGGCAACACAAAGAGACGGTAATACGAGACACGTTGGCAATTTCTGCATTGTCTTCGCTGTCAGTCGGAAATCAGAGAAGGCGATGCGAGAGGATTCATTTATTAGATTACGCATTTTAAACTGAATCAATTACAACAGAGTGAGTCACGCCCTAGGGGCGCGCGGGTATTTACCTGTGAATCACTTGGCACTTCCAAGTGCACAGGGACATTTGAATCACTGTGGAGTACAGCAGGAAACAGTACGATGAACTAGAAAGGATGTAGAAACCGATACGAAATTTTGGTGGTGAAATCCTCGTGAAAAAAGGACACTTGAAAAGGTAAGATAGTTTTCTATTTCAGAGGCAGGTCAGAGATCACATCATCGCACTTTCAAAACTCTGTACAGCCCTGAGAGAGATGCACGCACGTACGCATTCACGCAATGAGAAGACAACTTTCGCTTCTATGTTTGATGTCCCCATTAAAACTGCTAAAGAGTGCTCATGCGTTAACACGTACGAAATGAGTGTCGAAACGACGCGATTTATGTTGGGTTCGAGGTCCGGAAGGAACGCAGAACAGGGTGTTTCAAATAAAGCATTCCGCTAGGTGATTCCGTGTCTGTCTTTCAGGATCTCGCGTCGTTTAACCTCGTAGAAATTGACCGACGTCTTGACTTTAATTTAGGTACTGAGCACCTCTTAAAAGTCGGTCCAATTTTTTGAGACAACATGGCGCAACGACCACGGAAACATTAATCTTCAAACTCATCGCCCTGAGAACCCAGGATTTTACCAATAGATTTCTTGCTTTACAGAGCTGGTCGCCGGGACTTAATAAACAAAAGACGAGCGAGTGAACAGTTTCTCTTGTGTACAGTAGCCACTTTTAGACCCGACCTGTAGAATTTCGAGATAATGTCATGAATCACGAAACTAATATGATGTCAACAGGCGAGAGGTGTGAACAGAGACAAACACTTTCCTAATTGTCTTAGAAAATAAACGCTGGAAAATGTCCTGTTTATCATCGCCAGGGACTCCTACACGGAGCTTCTAAAACCTTACGGAACTACAGCCAGCAATGTCATCCCATAAGGCCCGAGGTCCATTATCAGCAGACGATCGCCAGGCTGTAAACACAGCAGTTCCAGAAGGAACATAACAGCTGTGTACACAGAACACTTGAAAATCAGGATTCTTCGTGCGATCTTCAGATCACACTTTTCACACTTTCATATTTGCTTCGAAGATCACTGTTTAATGATGTCAGGACGCAATAATAAAAAGTCACAAACAAATACGTCGGAGAAGGTGCGAACCACGCAAAGTTACTGACTGATAACAGCTACAAATGGTTCGCGATAGATTCTTAATTAAACGGAATGTTCCGTCTACATCGCAAAGATAACAAACACAAATAGCATTAAACGACGAAACCAATGGCAACACTGAGTTATTCCACCAGCCTTGGGCCCTGAAGATGGAGGCAGTATGTTCCTCCGAAACACGGCGTTACAACGCAGAACACCAACAACGACATCAAAATCCCCGTGAGGGCCTCAAATCTCATAGAGTCTGAGCTACTGAATAAATAAAATAGTTTAAAACTTCTTCTCGAGACGCTGTGGTCTTTTAACTCGTCAGTGATCTCCCAGAAAAAACGTGGTTTCGTTTTATCCGACACTTTCCAACCACTTATATTTAAAAATACGGATCCCAATGAATTTTATAAATTTAAAATCTCTCGCAGCTGTTAAAGACATCGATTCTACTCTTTTGCGTGTTGTAAATTTCACCCTCCTCCGAAACGTCGGTAACAACCCACAAGACGTCAACTTATTTTGTGCTTCGTACACGAGGAAGCGGGAAACGCGTTTCTATAGCAACGTCAAGTTTTTCCATTTCAAAAAATTCTTGTTACCGTTTCATGGCCAACATAGTTTTCAAATGTATTAATTATAATTTATTTTTGTAACAACCAGTTATTTAACATTTCTAATCCACTGTCTCAGTAAGCTGGAATGCCATTCGTCTCACGAGAGACTTTCAGGGCCAATCCATTCGGTTTCGTTACATGCACGTCGTTCAACATCAGATCATTAATGATCGTGTACAGGTAGCTGCAGACTCCAATGGAACACTTTGCTAGAAAGGCGGGCGACAACTATTTCCTCGCAATAAACGCGATGTTAGTGCAGAATACCTCAATGCATCACGCACCCTTTGAGGCCGGAGCTCGTCTAAATAACATTTAAGAATTCAGCCCGTACCGCGAAGAAAACACAACACTTCACCATTAAATAGATGAGCAGGTTAACTCTATACAAAAAAATGAATCCTTGTTCGCAACGAGAATCATTATTTCACCTAACAGTTGTTGATATACGCGTAATTTTAAATTAATTATTCGGTTTTGTCCGTATAATCACAATCATATTTAAAATTTACAAATAATATAATTAAAATATCATTTTATGTTCCACATCGAATAATCGATTTACATTTCGACGTGGAACATAAAATGATATTTTAATTATCTTATTTGTAAATTTTAAAATATAATTGTGATTAGACGGACAAAACCGAATAATTAATTTAATACTTTGATTCACAATATGACGCAATTATACTATCTTACGCGTAATTTTATTTCGACATCGCTGGAACAATTATAAAATAAATTTTAACCTAAATATTTTCGGGAGGTTCTGGGTTAAAACGCCGGTCCAGAGATCGGATCTCCTGGCCACGGTTTTCCTCAGTCCCTCCAGCAATCGAAACAGTATCTTGAAGTAGGCCACGACCGCTTCATTCTATATTCCTTCCAATTCGTTACTCATCAATCAATCAATCAATCTTCCAATCATTTGACATCTTATGCTTTGAACTTTTGACAGCGTCGTTAAATAGAATCCACCACAAATGTATCTTCACAGACGATGACAAGATGGGATAAATTATTGCTGCAAACTGAACGAACCGCAGTCAAACAAATCTAACGTCGAATTTCCTTCCAAATTGTTCTCCCTTACCCACTTCAGCAATAGAAACGCAAGGAACCTGTTCCCTCTCCTCGATCAGGTTTTGTTTTCAATTTCACTGACAACCAGTACTTACAGAAAGAGATTTCTTGGCCTTCGTCACATGACTATCACTGTGGGCTGTGGTTAGGTAGCAGTGGCGTTCAGACAACGATCATTTCTAAATTATCACACATTACGTGATCGGTACAAGTTCGCTCCTCCTTAAGATACACGATTTCAAAAATGCATCCTTACCTTAGGCGACGACTTCAGTATTTGAAAGACAATGCATCATCACTCGAAACAAGTGTCATTAAGAGAAATACAAGAAATCGGAGCCTTGAAATCATATCGACTTGTTCCTATCGTACCAATATAACAACCAGGCTACACGAGGCAACAACCCAGAAGACAGCCATCTGAAATATCATTTCGACTACCTTGTTCATAATATAGTAAAATTTACTCTGATATTTACAGGATCAATGTAATTCAGCAATGCATAATCATAATATATATAAAACTACGGATTTACGTCATTAGTGTTGGCGTCTGAACTCAAAATCTTCAAGTGAAACCAACTTTTATACGCATAGATCCAATATTTATAATTTTTCACAAATGACTCGCCACTGTACAAAAATGATTCTAACACCTACATATTCAATACTTTTATTTTCCGTCGTTTACACAAGCTTATTGTTAAAATCATATAAAATTTCACATAAAATTGTTACATTTTAAAATTGACGACATGTTTCGATATACAATCTTATCATCGTCAGGTCTATCAAAATTAAAATTAAAATCTGGTGTATCTGTTGCTCTGCTTATATTGCTTTTGTTTTTACTCGTTTTTATTACATCTCCAGGCTTCTTCGATTTTATTTTTGGAGACGCGCCTGGGTGCCTATATCTGCAAAATCAATTTTAATTTTCATATCGTGATAAGGCTACCGAAATAGGAAATGGAATAATATTACTCTAATTTATAATATTTTAAGGAATTATTCAAATATATCGTATTACAAACAAAATAAATGTAATCACAAAATATAAAGTATTATAACATAATACACAAATAATTCAACGAAAGGCAGAAACATTATACATAAAAGCAGAAATTAAAACAGATTTTAATTTTAATTTTGATAGACCTGACGATGATAAGATTGTATATCGAAACATGTCGTCAATTTTAAAATGTAACAATTTTATGTGAAATTTTATATGATTTTAACAATAAGCTTGTGTAAACGACGGAAAATAAAAGTATTGTATTGAAACACAAGCATGATGCAATTAAGATATAAGACCTACATATTCATTTATTTAACCAAGCCTTCAGTCGCTCACATTGTATAGCGCCTTATGATATTAACTAACTAACTAACTAGATGGCTTACCGAACCCGAAGGTTCATCACCGAATTAACCAAAGCCCTCCACCGGACCCTGTCCTGGGCCAACAAAATCCAGTTTCCTTCAACTCCTATCTCGGATAGATCCCGCCTGAGATTATCCTCCCATCTACGTCTAGGTCTCCCCAGCGGTCTCTTCCCTTCAGGTTTCCCAACCAGTACCCGGTGCACACCTCTTGTCCCATCCATGCGCGCTACATGTCCCGCCCATCTCACTCTTCTCGACTTAATCACCCTCACAATACTGGGGGAGCAGTACAGATTTTTAAGCTCGTCATTGTGCAGTTTTCTCCACGCCCCATCGTCTTCCCTCTTAGGCCCAAATATCCTCCTCAACACCCGATTCTCAAACACCTGCAATCTGTGTTCCTCCCTCTGAGTGAGAGACCATGTTTCGCACCCATACAAAACAACAGGCAAGATTATTGTTTTGTATACTTTAATTTTCAGGTTCTTAGAAATCAGACGGGAAGACAAAATATTTTGGACTGAGAAGTAGCAAGCATTTCCGGAATTTAGTCTCCTCCTAACTTCCTCACAAGTATCATTTTGATTTGTTATTGTTGTTCCCAAATATTTGAACTTTGTAACCCTTTCAAAGGATTTATTAGCTACCCTAAGATAATTTTGCCCGCCTGTCTTCTGATGACGAGATACTAACATGTACTTAGTTTTTTCTGAATTTACTTCCAGCCCCACTTGTCTACCAGCCTCTAGTAAAACTTCTGCGTTCCTCTTTATTGTATTTATATCGTCCCCCAATAAATTAACATCATCAACATATGCCAATAGCTGATGTGTCCCGTTCAATTGCAAACCCTCCTGCCTACCTTGGACCTTCCTGATGGCGTATTCTAGCGCAAAGTTAAAGAGCAAGGGAGACAAAGCATCTCCTTGTTTTAGACCGTTCTTGATGAGGAATGTCTCAGATACATATTTACCTACTCGAATTTTGCTGCAGGTTTCATTTAAGCACATTTTTATTAGACCCACTAGCTTCTTTGGTATACCAAATTCAATAAGAATATTATATAGCACTTCTCTCTTCACAGAGTCATAGGCTTTTTTGAAATCTATAAATAACTGATGTACAGTCCCACCGAACTCCCATTTTTTCTCTAGTATCTGACGAATGCAAAAGATCTGATCAATCGTTGATCTGTTTCGTCTGAACCCACACTGATGATCCCCAATAGTTTCATTCGCATATGGGGTTAATCTTGCCAAAAGAATGTTGGATAGAATTTTGTATGAGGTTGATAGCAGCGATATTCCTCGGTAATTACCACACTCAGTCTTGTCCCCCTTCTTATGAATAGGAATAATTATGGATTCCTTCCACTGTTGTGGCATCTCTTCCTTATCCCAAATTAACTGAATAAGCTTATGGATCCTCATATGCAACCCTTTGCCACCTGCTTTAATTAATTCGGCCGGAATCTGATCAATTCCTGGAGATTTATAACTTTTCAACTTCCCAATGGCTAGTTCCACTTCATCTAAGCTAGGTTCTGGCACCAACAGTTCAGCTGTATGCATTTTAATCTGTCTAATATCACCAGTATCATGAACATTTAAGAGCTCGCTAAAGAAATTTTTCCACCTATTCACAATTTTTATTGGATCAGCAAGCAAATTGCCACTATCATCCTTTACCAAATTGGTCTGGGGTTGATATCCTTTCTTAAAGTTATTAATGCCTCTGTACAGGTCTCTGATGTTTTTTTCCTTATTATTTGTCTCAAGTTCAGCAATTTTGCCCTTCAGGTATTCCCTTTTCTTAGTCCTAAAGGTTCTACTAGCCTCACGTCTCACGTTACATAGATTATTCGCATTTGTTTTGTTTGGGTTCTGCAAACATTGAAATTTTGTTTGCTTCCTTCGATCTATTAATTTTGAACATTCTTCATCAAACCACGGTTTATTTTGCTTTCTCCTGTAGTATCCTAGTTTCTCTTTTGCTGAAATTTTGATGCAGTTTCTGACATTTTCCCACTCCCTGTTGATGTCCACACTTTCATTATCCTCATTTGTCTCTAAAATTTGAAACCTATTCGAAATTTCAACTTGATATTGTTCCTTTGCCTCTCCCTCACTTAATTTTTTCAAATCAAATCTTTCTGTGTCAAAATTTTGTTTAGTTCATCTACTTACTGAAAGCCGCTCCCTCACTTTTGCTACCACCAGATAATGATCAGTGTCGCAATCTGCTCCTCTGAATGATCTCACATCAATTACATTTGTCTGCCTTCTCTTATCTACTAAAACATGATCTATTTGATTGTGTGTTCTGCCATCTGGAGAAGTCCAAGTGTATTTATGAACATCACGGTGTGGAAATTTTGTACTTTTTACAATTAAATCTTTTGACGTAGCGAAGGTTACTGCTCTAAGACCGTTATCATTACTAAGTGCATGGAGACTCTCGCTGCCTATTGTGGGTTTGAAGACATCCTCCCTCCCAATTTTTGCATTGAAATCTCCTAGCAGAATTTTCATGTGATACTTGCCAAATGTATCAAATACTGATTCCAATTCTTCATAAAAGCTATCCTTGATATCATCGCTTTTGTCTTCAGTTGGGGCATGAACATTAAGGACAATGATGTCGCACCAACGTCCTTCCAAAATTACGTAAGACAACCTGTCACTAACAAATTCTACTCTCTTAACTGCTGCCCTAATTCTGCTATGAACAAAAAAACCCGTCCCTAGCTGATGATTGTCATTCCCCTTTCCATAGAAAAATGTAAAATTGTCCACTGGGATCGTGCCCTCCCCCTCCCATCGCACTTCCTGCACTGCCACTAAGTCTAACTTATAATTACCTAATTCCCTACACACTGATTTCAGTGCCCCAGCCCTATAGAGGCTCCTAATGTTCCAGGTACCAAATCTCATGTCCTTTTTCAATTGCCGTGGTCGTGCCAAAGAGTCCGTCCTGATCCGAGGCTTGGTTGATTTTTTCGTAACACATATTTTTTTTAAAGGTGAAAGGTTGTTAGCCCTACACCCAACCCCCAACCTGGAGGACCAGGGTATCACTCTTAGTCTAGCGCATCTCCTTAGACCTGTCCGGCTTGGGTGACCCTACCATGAGCCGAAGCTCAGGCCGGCATAGCCCTAAGGGTCATTTGAGCACGCAAGCCTCCTCACCCGGCAGATTGCCTTCGACAAGGTGGTGATACCTTCGATATTATTAATAAGTAATTAATTCAATTTATCCAATGAATACTGTGTGTTAAAGTCTATACAGGTAGCCCTCGATTTACGCCGGGGATGAGTTCCTGGACGAACCGGCGTAAATTGAAACTGTTTTATAATGTAAATGAATGGGAAGTCAATGACTTGCCTTCCCAGCACCAAAACATTGATGAATATTTTAATGGCATTGCATTTCGAGCTCTGAAATAACTTAATAAAATAAAGGGAATTTAAGAAATATATTTTACACACTTACAATCGGCAATTCTTTGGTCACCGCGATTGACTGCGGTTCTTTTGTGCGATTGATGTGTACAGTCATCTCTGCTGTTATGCGATAGTTGCATTCATTTGAGATGCCGACCAATTGAAAATCGCGTAGTAAAAATAACGTCGGTTCCTCCGCAGAGATTAAATTAGTCCTTTGATAGTTTAAAGGGCCTGGAATGAAATTGCATATGAGCAAACTCGCATAAGCAAAAGTTTCCATTTCACAAACGGGTTTTTCCGATTCAACGATGTCATTGGTGCAAATTCGCGTTAACGAGACATACGTAATTGTAGAGAGGACTGTATTTATAATTTTCATTCGAAATGAGCGGTGTAAGAATTACGGTTTAGTATAAGAATCGGTACGAGAAACATTGTAAAATGTTTTTAATTAATGGTAAAATATATTTTCTTCACTTTTTGAGTTTCTTGTTTCAAAATTGGCGTTATTCTGAACCGACGCAAATCGAGGGCTACCTGTACCTTAAATGCGTATCTCGCTATTATTCTCCCACTGAGCCCAGGACTTCCAGACGGTTCCGTTCATTCACGCTTTCCTGTTTCAATTTTCTACGGGGCTCCCCCCCTCCCCTTCCAAACAAACCTAAAAAATTTGAATATCTACAGAAATTTGTGTTCTGACATGCTTGCGTTATTGTAATATCATTCGTTATGTATGAAAATAGGTTAAGATATCCGGGTGTTCCTTATTCCCCGCAATCCCCTAACCAAAAACTTTTAAATATACGTATCCCTAAAATCACGAACACCAGAATCCACGAAGCCAAGGGACACCTCGCGTAGTTCGACGGGTGTTTTTCCAGGATATGTGAAGGCGGATATTTTCACCTTCCATTCCCATTGGCTAACACGTAAACAAGAGAGTTCTCGAGATCGAAGGCGTTCGGCGTAAATATTTAACTGCGGTGTCTACAAAGCAGCGGAATGACTGCCGGCTTGTGACACCTCGGGGGCAAACTCGCCTTCAACTATTTTCGCGGATAGAACTTATAAATAGGGCAGAAGGGTGGCGAAACATCATCCTGGGCAACCTCACTACTCCGGCTGTGAGGGTATCGTGTTTTTTCTCAGTGCCCCAAGCAAATATTACGTTAAATAGCTAAGATTCGATGTTCTCACGGCGATACGTATGAACATGCACCATGTAGTCCAGCAGATACTGGCTCCACTATTATCACCCTGAAGATGGAGACAGTATGTTTCCCGAAACGTCGGTACTACCTACACAACGCTGTGCTCCGGGATGTGACACCTATTACGATGCAACCCACACAACTTTCTGGCAACCGGAGGAATAATTATTCTTTGATTTCGCCGAATTTAAACCCAAAAGGTGGCAGCACCTCGCTGACGGCAGTCAATAAAACAAAAGAACGTCGTCGCGCGTGACCGGATCGTATTTCTTGTCTAGGGCTGGTTCAAGGCCTTCTGAAAGCAAGTGAGGTACAGGGCTTTGCTGTATGTAATTTTTATCCTAATTTAAACGGAATCACAAATCATGTAGACCCCAGTAAGCACCTCTGAAACGTCGGTAATCGTCTACCAGACTACACGGCCCAAGAACACAGAATTACATTTTCACTACAGCTTCGATATATATCTTTTTTTTTTCCACAGAGCGTTTTAAGTTTGACTCAGCAACTCGGATTCCAGAATGACTAAAATGATGATTAATTACGCGTGCTCATTGCCTTCTGAATTCCCAGTCGCTTAATCAGAGCAAACGGCTGATAAAAAAACCGCGTTAATACTTACTCAGCACCGCGTATAAAAAAAAGTCGGACACAGAAACGCAACAAATGAATGTCAACTTCGCTGCATGTGATCTGTCGACGTTGCTGAAAAGCTACACTTCATCACAAGCGGGAAAGTTCAGAACTCAACAGCATTTCTGCATCACCCACAAAAAAAAAATTATACTTATCGGAATAAACGAAGAAAACGTTTCATTCGTAGCGTCAAATCTGCGACAAACTTCGGACGAAGTTTCTTCGTACAAGGGGAAGACGGTAAAATTTTGTAGGCCGAAATCGAATTTCGTCGTGATAAACGTTTCATAGCCGACATCGCAAACCTGCAATCTCACGGACACAAAAGTGGCTCTCTAGGGACCACGACACGTCCGGACTTAAACAATTTTTAACAACACCTTATCAATTACACAGGTTGGGGGAGAGCTGTTGCAAGAACAGTGGAATGTTCATGAAGCGATAACACTTTTAATGCCTTCAATGACGCACTGCGTTAAAATCGTACGCTTGTTCCGTGGCTCTGGCTGGCCACGTAGCAAACCGAGATGCCAGAGGACTCCAGGTGCCCTGCGCGTCCCCCATGAGCCTCTCTCTCTCTTTCCCCATTGAGGGTTAGCCACCTGTAAACAGACTTTTGTGGTACCGTTCCGGTCCCCCCCACCCACCCCCCGCAACTCTCATACCCGGAATGCTCTGGAACGAAGGATGGACGCACTCAGTACTGAGATGGACCCACTGTTTACTCTCAACTGTTGGTGAGAACGCTGATAAAGTTGTCCCTGTGTTTGAAATTTGTTGCCTAGTGGTAATTATATGTACCAATATCTCTGCGTTTTACCCACGGAGTGTATTTATCGTGAGTTCTTCAGCGAATATTTCCGTGAAATTTTTTTATAAGAAATTGTATAATTGAAAGTTATAATTGAAAAAAAAAAGGCAATTAGAATTCGTAACATACACGCGCTCACACACGGGTGGACAGTTTCGCTGAACACGTGTTGTGTTTTGTTTCGCCTGCGTTCTGATGGTGCAGGGAACAAACATTTGTGGCCATGCATAATTTCGTAACCCCTTTTTCGTGAGGATTTGTCGTCTTGTGGTGTGTTCCGGGTGGAAAAAGTTTTCGGAACACTGGCCTATAATAGAAATATTTTCTACAACCAGGAAATACACGTTTTCTAAAAATCCGAATTCCCCGGATATTTCGAGTGTAAGCAGAAGACGTACACCTGACCCAGGGTGTTCCAGGGTGCGACATGCCTCGGGCAGGAAACTCCCTCAGCACCTGTCAAGCGAATCCTCGAGGGGTGGCAAGGTCAATCTGCCCCTAAGAAATGCCACTCCAGTCTGGAAGGGTGCACGGGGAGAAATGTCGACGGAAAACTCACCCTCTGAAGGCGGAACAAACGTTGATTCTGCTGAGAGTCAAACAGAAACTCATTCGGGTGCTCACTGATTTTAATTCCAATAAATACGCCTTTCGATTCTGATGTTGGTCGACCTTGGTATGTGCCTACAAATCCGCACGGCGTTACAACGCACGTTTCCAGCATTAACGACAAACATCACGTGAATGAATTTCATTCACCACACATTTCAGAAGAGACTGATCAATTTCGTGCTCCGGCTGATTTACCCCCCCCCCCCAAGAAAGAGCCCTGTGTACATACAGTTGGTGGTCATGACGCAGCGTTCAAGATAAAGAGTTCATTTATATGCAAACTAAAATGCAGACAAAAGGTGACAACGCCTTCTTGTAAATCACAAAAGGTTTGTGTCGCGTTACAAAAGTCCTGAAACTTTGTCGTGTTATGTCAGTTAGCAGACAATCTCACACGAAAAATTTCGAAGTCCGTGGGGGGGGGGGGGGGGGGGGATACCAATTTCATGACTGAAACAGATGCAGACTGCTCACACAAAGCTTCAATTGTTTATGTCTAACACTCTGCTTTAAACGAGTTCATAAAACCAGAAATCGAAGCTAACAGTTCATAATTAAGAGCCAGTGGACCATTTGCAAACGCATTGTTCTCTCTCTCTGTCTTTTGGCCAAGGTCACTGAAGGAGAAAACCGCATATGAAACCCAGAAGATGCCAAGTCAAGTAGGAAACCACTTGTGAATGCGAAACAGAAACAAGTGCCCTCATCGGCTGCCAAAATGTTTGCCCCCTCTAACGACCTGCAGCCTACGATTTTGAAACTAAAAGGGGCCATTCTATTTGTATACACGAATGAACGTTTATTTAATTCTTCGTCGGAAAAAAGCGAGCATGTCAGCTGAGCCGGGATAGCTCAGTCAGTATAGTGACTAGCTACGGGCTGGACGACCGGGGTTCGATCCCCGACGGGGGCAGAGGATTTTTCCTCTAGCCTCTGGGTCCAGACTGGCTCTGGGGCCCACCCAGCCTCCTATCCAATGGGTACCGGTGTCCTTTCCCGGGGGTAAAGCCGGCCGGGGCGTGATGCTGACCACTCACCCCCATCTAGTGCCGAGGTCAAGGAAGAGAGGAGCTATACCTCCACTCCCCCCAAACGCCTACATGGCGTATAGTGGGACAGCTTTTACTTTTACCAATATGACGGGAAAAGATTGTCTGTCGGATGTTCGTCTTCGTAATGAATTGAATCCCGTTTAAGCAACAAATTTATAATATTATCGCTGAAAACTCCACCAGATACTGAATTATATTCTTTGGAGATGAATATACGCAAATAAATTGGCCCCATAATATTTAATGACGCTGTTTTAAGTATAGGGGCCACACGACGTCAGATGAAATCGATGGGTACGAGTGCAAACGGATCTGGAAGTGAACACGAACATTTACAATTACTGGAATTTGTCGGAACTGAAGCCTCTATTTCACGTACCCCCTAAGATGTCTTCGCGTACCCCAGGTTGAATTCCACTGCTGTAACCTACCAGAGTCTTTGGCATATTTTTTCCCTAAACATTCGGCTGCTTTGATGTTTGAATTTTAGCGTCCCGATATCAGGATTGAACAACTTTGAGGTTTCCTGTCATATATGCACTTTGTTAGTTTACAAAAACCGACATCAGCCTAGTAATTTCCAGAAAACAAGACGTTCTGGTAGTTTATAAAACTGCTATGTTGCGAACCCTGGGAAATGCCAAGAATACGATAAAAGAATTTTATTAAAAAAAAGACGAGAAACAAAGTGATTGATTGTAACAGCAAAAATTCTGTTGCCACAAACACTTAAAAAAAACAACTCTGAGGCTGGTCTATTCTCAGAACGTGCCTTGATGCCTTTTTGCACAAAAAGGGGCAGGGCTGGGTCTACAAACAACAAGCAGCGCAGCGCTGGTATTCAAGACTTGCCTCCGTCATCGCATTTCAGCTCCACAGCACGTCCTAACACTTGCGACTAAAACTCGTGACTGCCCGATCCTAAATCCTAGTCCAATATCCTTGAGCCTTAAATAATGCATTTTAAAGTTACAGATCCTTTGTTTTATACAGCAGATGGACGATAAACAACGAGGTTTTACTCGAAAACTGTATCATAACTCGATTTAAACTTCAGTTCCCTCTGGACGATTTCTTCCGAAACTAATCCAAGAATGAACATAAAAATAATCATAGGATCCGTGTAGATTAAACTGGCTTGTCTTTGATTGGGCAGACCTGAAAAACTAGTCTCTCAACGCATACGAAATTTACGACTGAGAAACTGAACGGAAGACATCACTTGGTAGACCAAGTCATAGACGGGAATATGCAGGTAGATGCCAACGTTTTGGAGAAACATACCGTCTCCATCCTCAGCCCTGAGCAGACGTATGGCACTGAATGGAGGTGATTGGGGGCCAGCCTCACGCTGTGACCGCTTTGACCCACAGACAAGAACCCCCCGACACCCACCGGAATTGAGGCAAAGTGGGTCCCAGAGCCGAGGAATATATTTCAGTGCATTTTCTGACTTTCCCTACAAAACTTTCTAGTTTACCCAAGCGACTGTTGAAGTCAGAAAACGTTGCGGGTGACAGATAAGTCCTCGCGTGCCTGAAACTGGGGCGCATGGCGAGTCCTGAACAAGCAGTTTCATATTTTTTAGACCAGACGAAGATGAGATGAGAGTCGAGATTTATTTCAATGACAACATAGGTCTCCACACCTTAGCTCATTTCTTATGTAAATTTGAAGTAGATTGTTTACACCGATAATGCAGCAGGTAAGGTCCCTCGGTTCGTGGCAGAGACTAAGGCTCCAAATCCGTCTTCTACATTTTGATGAGCGCGTCAGAAACACTTAACCGTTTAAATCACAATGGTACCTATATGTACCACCTGCTTGAAGCATCCAGAAACAATATTTTGCCCACAGAGTGTATTTATGTGTTTCGTATCTTCTATTATAAAAATTTGAGATTTGTCGTCGTCGCCAATCAATTTGTCGCCAAAAAATGACGTCATTAAACAATCAACAAGCGGGAATTTTCCTTACCAGCACAACGACAATCAGCTTCACAAGATGGACGCTGTTCCATGTTTTTAGAAAGCATAGTAAAGTGTCTAAGAGTCTGTGGCTTCAGGCCTCGGGGCACATCCACCATTTCGCAAACTAACAAAAATTAAGTTGATTCATTAAAATTATATTAAATTAGTCCTTCTACTGTAAACACAATCAAATACAAGGTGTTCCGAAAAAAGATGCAACACACTTTCAGTGAATAGACTAAGACATTTTAATTAAATAAACCATTAAATATATCAGCATCGGCACCTCGTATGCATAATTCGGGAGACTTTGTTTCACATTCCGAAATACGCAAGTTCTCTTACGTCGAATAATTGTCAGCCCCACGCTGGTAGGAGCACCCCTTTTCGTCTGCACCCAACTTGCAGCGACACGATATAACAGTCTAAATTATTAAAAATCACTTTGAAAGTTGGAGGAAGGTAAATATAGTCATTTCACGAAGAGTTACTCCACAGGAACGAGGAAAAATTCCACGCATTCCAGTGGAGGCAGATTCACGTTCCAGCCGCCTCTGATCCGGGGTAGGATTCCCTCTTACCAACTGGATCTTAAGCTAGGATGTGATATGCAGGCGGTTTCTGGTGTCCGCGAGACCGGTTCATCCAGTGGCCTCCAAGCGCCGACTTGCCACAGCATCCACTCACAGGACATTCGGACATAGAAAAAAAAAACCCTGCTGCCTCCACTTTCCGACGTCATACACTAAGCAACTTCAGCATTTATTAAAGTTCTCACGGAGATGAGTCTAAAAATGTGTCTTCTGGTATGCTACGCGGTGTAGTCAGGTAGGAACTGACGCGACGTTTCAGAAGAGCAGTAAACGTCTATTAGACTACACCGCGCAACGTCCCAGAAGACATCTTCATATTCGTCGCCGTGAGGGCCTGAAATATCACATCGTACCTTGAACGGTTCATCAGATTGGATGGTGTGGGTAAGAACGGAAAATATGACGAGCTCTTCGGGTTTTAGTGTTTTGTTTGCAGCAGAACAAAAGACGGCGCTACTGCGAATAATCGGCGTGAAGAGATACGTGATTTTGGTCCAAATTGCTGCAGCCCAGTGGTAAAAATATAACCCTCTTGCTTCGACAATCACCACCTCTGCATTTTGCATTTACGTGTCTCGTACGATTCTCAGAATAAACAGCGATTATTTCCTTAAACAGCGTTAACCAGTTGATCTTCGTAATGGTGAAGTGTAGTGTTTTCTTAGCGGTACGGACTGGATTATTAAATATTAATCAGACGAACTATGATCCTCACTATAAACCGGGATTATTTCCTTAAACAGCGTTAACCAGCTGATCTTCGTAATGGTGAAGTGTTGTGTTTTTCTTCGCGGTACGGACTGAATTTTTAAATATTAATCAGACGAACTATGATCCTCACTATAAACCGGGATTATTTCCTTAAACAGTGTTAACCAGCTGATCTCTGTAATGTTGAAGTGTGGTGTTTTCTTCGCGGTACGGACTGGATTATTAAATATTAATCAGACGAACTATGATCCTCACTATAAACCGGGATTATTTCCTTAAACAGCGTTAACCAGCTGATCTTCGTAATGGTGAAGTGTTGTGTTTTCTTCGCGGTACGGACTGAATTTTTAAATATTAATCAGACGAACTATGATTCTCGCTGTAAACATCGATTATTTCCTTAAACAGCGTTAACCAGTTGATCTTCGTAATGGTGAAGTGTTGTGTTTTCTTCGCGGTACGGACTGAATTCTTAAATATTAATCAGACGAACTATGATCCTCACTATAAACCGGGATTATTTCCTTAAACAGTGTTAACCAGCTGATCTCTGTAATGTTGAAGTGTGGTGTTTTCTTCGCGGTACGGACTGGATTATTAAATATTAATCAGACGAACTATGATTCTCAGCGCACGGACAGAGGCTACCGTTAGGGCTCGCGATTTTAAATGCCGGACTGCTGGCTAGAAGTCAGCAGCACGCATCCGGAAGGTCCTGCGACCGGCCAACTCGACCAAGGTTTTCCGTGGTTTTCCTCGGTACTAGAGCAAATGCTGAGTTGGTACCCAAACTCCACGTTGCTCTGCATGCCTCCCATGCAGCCCTCTCAGAGTAATATCAAAATTCCGCTCTATAGTAGCCCCCCCCCCCCCCAAAAATTAACGTAAATTATTCCTAACGCCACCCCCAAGGCCAATATCAAAATTCAAAATTAACGCAAAGACCCGAATCAACTCCCCCCTACCCTATTTCTTACCCCATCCTGTCTCCTAAATCCCTTGTCCTCACTAAACTTATTCATACCAGAAGGACGAGCGGGCACTGCCTGGGAACCTTCGTAGCCCACAACCAACTTTATACCCCTCCCCCATTTATTGCAGTAGTGCCTATCGCTACTCCCCCCACTTTCTCTCTTCTCTCTCTCTCTCTCTCTCTATGATTCTCGCTGTAAACATCGATTATTTCCTTAAACAGCGTTAACCAGTTGATCTTCGTAATGGTGAAGTGTTGTGTTTTCTTCGCGGTACGGACTGAATTTTTAAATATTAATCAGACGAAGTATGATCCTCACTATAAACCGGGATTATTTCCTTAAACAGCGTTAACCAGTTGATCTTCGTAATGGTGAAGAGTTGTGTTTTCTTCGCGGTACGGACTGGATTCTTAAATATTAATCAGACGAACTATGATCCTCACTATAAACCGGGATTATTTCCTTAAACAGCGTTAACCAGCTGATCTTCGTAATGGTGAAGAGTTGTGTTTTCTTCGCGGTACGGACTGGATTCTTAAATATTAATCAGACGAACTATGATCCTCACTATAAACCGGGATTATTTCCTTAAACAGCGTTAACCAGCTGATCTTCGTAATGGTGAAGAGTTGTGTTTTCTTCGCGGTACGGACTGGATTCTTAAATATTAATCAGACGAACTATGATCCTCACTATAAACCGGGATTATTTCCTTAAACAGCGTTAACCAGCTGATCTTCGTAATGGTGAAGAGTTGTGTTTTCTTCGCGGTACGGACTGGATTCTTAAATATTAATCAGACGAACTATGATCCTCACTATAAACCGGGATTATTTCCTTAAACAGCGTTAACCAGCTGATCTTCGTAATGGTGAAGAGTTGTGTTTTCTTCGCGGTACGGACTGGATTCTTAAATATTAATCAGACGAACTATGATCCTCACTATAAACCGGGATTATTTCCTTAAACAGCGTTAACCAGCTGATCTTCGTAATGGTGAAGAGTTGTGTTTTCTTCGCGGTACGGACTGGATTCTTAAATATTAATCAGACGAACTATGATCCTCACTATAAACCGGGATTATTTCCTTAAACAGCGTTAACCAGTTGATCTTCGTAATGGTGAAGAGTTGTGTTTTCTTCGCGGTACGGACTGGATTCTTAAATATTAATCAGACGAACTATGATCCTCACTATAAACCGGGATTATTTCCTTAAACAGCGTTAACCAGTTGATCTTCGTAATGGTGAAGAGTTGTGTTTTCTTCGCGGTACGGACTGGATTCTTAAATATTAATCAGACGAACTATGATCCTCACTATAAACCGGGATTATTTCCTTAAACAGCGTTAACCAGCTGATCTTCGTAATGGTGAAGAGTTGTGTTTTCTTCGCGGTACGGACTGGATTCTTAAATATTAATCAGACGAACTATGATCCTCACTATAAACCGGGATTATTTCCTTAAACAGCGTTAACCAGCTGATCTTCGTAATGGTGAAGTGTCGTGTTTTCTTCGCGGTACGGACTGAATTCTTAAATATTAATCAGACGAACTATGATCCTCACTATAAACCGGGATTATTTCCTTAAACAGCGTTAACCAGCTGATCTTCGTAATGGTGAAGAGTTGTGTTTTCTTCGCGGTACGGACTGGATTCTTAAATATTAATCAGACGAACTATGATCCTCACTATAAACCGGGATTATTTCCTTAAACAGCGTTAACCAGCTGATCTTCGTAATGGTGAAGAGTTGTGTTTTCTTCGCGGTACGGACTGGATTCTTAAATATTAATCAGACGAACTATGATCCTCAATATAAACCGGGATTATTTCCTTAAACAGCGTTAACCAGCTAATCTCTGTAATGTTGAAGTGTCGTGTTTTCTTCGCGGTACGGACTGGATTATTAAATACTATTTAGACGAGCTTTGGATTCAAAGGAAGGAGAAAACATCTGTTTTCTGTGGACGGAGGTGGTGAAGAGTTGTGTTTTCTTCGCGGTACGGACTGGATTCTTAAATATTAATCAGACGAACTATGATCCTCACTATAAACCGGGATTATTTCCTTAAACAGCGTTAACCAGTTGATCTTCGTAATGGTGAAGAGTTGTGTTTTCTTCGCGGTACGGACTGGATTCTTAAATATTAATCAGACGAACTATGATCCTCACTATAAACCGGGATTATTTCCTTAAACAGCGTTAACCAGCTGATCTTCGTAATGGTGAAGAGTTGTGTTTTCTTCGCGGTACGGACTGGATTCTTAAATATTAATCAGACGAACTATGATCCTCACTATAAACCGGGATTATTTCCTTAAACAGCGTTAACCAGCTGATCTTCGTAATGGTGAAGTGTCGTGTTTTCTTCGCGGTACGGACTGAATTCTTAAATATTAATCAGACGAACTATGATCCTCACTATAAACCGGGATTATTTCCTTAAACAGCGTTAACCAGCTGATCTTCGTAATGGTGAAGAGTTGTGTTTTCTTCGCGGTACGGACTGGATTCTTAAATATTAATCAGACGAACTATGATCCTCACTATAAACCGGGATTATTTCCTTAAACAGCGTTAACCAGCTGATCTTCGTAATGGTGAAGAGTTGTGTTTTCTTCGCGGTACGGACTGGATTCTTAAATATTAATCAGACGAACTATGATCCTCACTATAAACCGGGATTATTTCCTTAAACAGCGTTAACCAGCTGATCTTCGTAATGGTGAAGAGTTGTGTTTTCTTCGCGGTACGGACTGGATTCTTAAATATTAATCAGACGAACTATGATCCTCACTATAAACCGGGATTATTTCCTTAAACAGCGTTAACCAGCTGATCTTCGTAATGGTGAAGAGTTGTGTTTTCTTCGCGGTACGGACTGGATTCTTAAATATTAATCAGACGAACTATGATCCTCACTATAAACCGGGATTATTTCCTTAAACAGCGTTAACCAGCTGATCTTCGTAATGGTGAAGAGTTGTGTTTTCTTCGCGGTACGGACTGGATTCTTAAATATTAATCAGACGAACTATGATCCTCACTATAAACCGGGATTATTTCCTTAAACAGCGTTAACCAGCTGATCTTCGTAATGGTGAAGAGTTGTGTTTTCTTCGCGGTACGGACTGGATTCTTAAATATTAATCAGACGAACTATGATCCTCACTATAAACCGGGATTATTTCCTTAAACAGCGTTAACCAGTTGATCTTCGTAATGGTGAAGAGTTGTGTTTTCTTCGCGGTACGGACTGGATTCTTAAATATTAATCAGACGAACTATGATCCTCACTATAAACCGGGATTATTTCCTTAAACAGCGTTAACCAGCTGATCTTCGTAATGGTGAAGAGTTGTGTTTTCTTCGCGGTACGGACTGGATTCTTAAATATTAATCAGACGAACTATGATCCTCACTATAAACCGGGATTATTTCCTTAAACAGCGTTAACCAGCTGATCTTCGTAATGGTGAAGAGTTGTGTTTTCTTCGCGGTACGGACTGGATTCTTAAATATTAATCAGACGAACTATGATCCTCACTATAAACCGGGATTATTTCCTTAAACAGCGTTAACCAGCTGATCTTCGTAATGGTGAAGTGTCGTGTTTTCTTCGCGGTACGGACTGAATTCTTAAATATTAATCAGACGAACTATGATCCTCACTATAAACCGGGATTATTTCCTTAAACAGCGTTAACCAGCTGATCTTCGTAATGGTGAAGAGTTGTGTTTTCTTCGCGGTACGGACTGGATTCTTAAATATTAATCAGACGAACTATGATCCTCACTATAAACCGGGATTATTTCCTTAAACAGCGTTAACCAGCTGATCTTCGTAATGGTGAAGAGTTGTGTTTTCTTCGCGGTACGGACTGGATTCTTAAATATTAATCAGACGAACTATGATCCTCACTATAAACCGGGATTATTTCCTTAAACAGCGTTAACCAGCTAATCTCTGTAATGTTGAAGTGTCGTGTTTTCTTCGCGGTACGGACTGGATTATTAAATACTATTTAGACGAGCTTTGGATTCAAAGGAAGGAGAAAACATCTGTTTTCTGTGGACGGAGGTGGTGAAGAGTTGTGTTTTCTTCGCGGTACGGACTGGATTCTTAAATATTAATCAGACGAACTATGATCCTCACTATAAACCGGGATTATTTCCTTAAACAGCGTTAACCAGTTGATCTTCGTAATGGTGAAGAGTTGTGTTTTCTTCGCGGTACGGACTGGATTCTTAAATATTAATCAGACGAACTATGATCCTCACTATAAACCGGGATTATTTCCTTAAACAGCGTTAACCAGCTGATCTTCGTAATGGTGAAGAGTTGTGTTTTCTTCGCGGTACGGACTGGATTCTTAAATATTAATCAGACGAACTATGATCCTCACTATAAACCGGGATTATTTCCTTAAACAGCGTTAACCAGCTGATCTTCGTAATGGTGAAGTGTCGTGTTTTCTTCGCGGTACGGACTGAATTCTTAAATATTAATCAGACGAACTATGATCCTCACTATAAACCGGGATTATTTCCTTAAACAGCGTTAACCAGCTGATCTTCGTAATGGTGAAGAGTTGTGTTTTCTTCGCGGTACGGACTGGATTCTTAAATATTAATCAGACGAACTATGATCCTCACTATAAACCGGGATTATTTCCTTAAACAGCGTTAACCAGCTGATCTTCGTAATGGTGAAGAGTTGTGTTTTCTTCGCGGTACGGACTGGATTCTTAAATATTAATCAGACGAACTATGATCCTCACTATAAACCGGGATTATTTCCTTAAACAGCGTTAACCAGCTGATCTTCGTAATGGTGAAGAGTTGTGTTTTCTTCGCGGTACGGACTGGATTCTTAAATATTAATCAGACGAACTATGATCCTCACTATAAACCGGGATTATTTCCTTAAACAGCGTTAACCAGTTGATCTTCGTAATGGTGAAGAGTTGTGTTTTCTTCGCGGTACGGACTGGATTCTTAAATATTAATCAGACGAACTATGATCCTCACTATAAACCGGGATTATTTCCTTAAACAGCGTTAACCAGTTGATCTTCGTAATGGTGAAGAGTTGTGTTTTCTTCGCGGTACGGACTGGATTCTTAAATATTAATCAGACGAACTATGATCCTCACTATAAACCGGGATTATTTCCTTAAACAGCGTTAACCAGCTGATCTTCGTAATGGTGAAGAGTTGTGTTTTCTTCGCGGTACGGACTGGATTCTTAAATATTAATCAGACGAACTATGATCCTCACTATAAACCGGGATTATTTCCTTAAACAGCGTTAACCAGCTGATCTTCGTAATGGTGAAGTGTCGTGTTTTCTTCGCGGTACGGACTGAATTCTTAAATATTAATCAGACGAACTATGATCCTCACTATAAACCGGGATTATTTCCTTAAACAGCGTTAACCAGCTGATCTTCGTAATGGTGAAGAGTTGTGTTTTCTTCGCGGTACGGACTGGATTCTTAAATATTAATCAGACGAACTATGATCCTCACTATAAACCGGGATTATTTCCTTAAACAGCGTTAACCAGCTGATCTTCGTAATGGTGAAGAGTTGTGTTTTCTTCGCGGTACGGACTGGATTCTTAAATATTAATCAGACGAACTATGATCCTCACTATAAACCGGGATTATTTCCTTAAACAGCGTTAACCAGCTAATCTCTGTAATGTTGAAGTGTCGTGTTTTCTTCGCGGTACGGACTGGATTATTAAATACTATTTAGACGAGCTTTGGATTCAAAGGAAGGAGAAAACATCTGTTTTCTGTGGACGGAGGTGGTGAAGAGTTGTGTTTTCTTCGCGGTACGGACTGGATTCTTAAATATTAATCAGACGAACTATGATCCTCACTATAAACCGGGATTATTTCCTTAAACAGCGTTAACCAGTTGATCTTCGTAATGGTGAAGAGTTGTGTTTTCTTCGCGGTACGGACTGGATTCTTAAATATTAATCAGACGAACTATGATCCTCACTATAAACCGGGATTATTTCCTTAAACAGCGTTAACCAGCTGATCTTCGTAATGGTGAAGAGTTGTGTTTTCTTCGCGGTACGGACTGGATTCTTAAATATTAATCAGACGAACTATGATCCTCACTATAAACCGGGATTATTTCCTTAAACAGCGTTAACCAGCTGATCTTCGTAATGGTGAAGTGTCGTGTTTTCTTCGCGGTACGGACTGAATTCTTAAATATTAATCAGACGAACTATGATCCTCACTATAAACCGGGATTATTTCCTTAAACAGCGTTAACCAGCTGATCTTCGTAATGGTGAAGAGTTGTGTTTTCTTCGCGGTACGGACTGGATTCTTAAATATTAATCAGACGAACTATGATCCTCACTATAAACCGGGATTATTTCCTTAAACAGCGTTAACCAGCTGATCTTCGTAATGGTGAAGAGTTGTGTTTTCTTCGCGGTACGGACTGGATTCTTAAATATTAATCAGACGAACTATGATCCTCACTATAAACCGGGATTATTTCCTTAAACAGCGTTAACCAGCTGATCTTCGTAATGGTGAAGAGTTGTGTTTTCTTCGCGGTACGGACTGGATTCTTAAATATTAATCAGACGAACTATGATCCTCACTATAAACCGGGATTATTTCCTTAAACAGCGTTAACCAGCTAATCTCTGTAATGTTGAAGTGTCGTGTTTTCTTCGCGGTACGGACTGGATTATTAAATACTATTTAGACGAGCTTTGGATTCAAAGGAAGGAGAAAACATCTGTTTTCTGTGGACGGAGGTGGTGAAGAGTTGTGTTTTCTTCGCGGTACGGACTGGATTCTTAAATATTAATCAGACGAACTAAGTGCCTATCGCTACTCCCCCCACTTTCTCTCTTCTCTCTCTCTCTCTGCTCTATGATCCTCACTATAAACCGGGATTATTTCCTTAAACAGCGTTAACCAGTTGATCTTCGTAATGGTGAAGAGTTGTGTTTTCTTCGCGGTACGGACTGGATTCTTAAATATTAATCAGACGAACTATGATCCTCACTATAAACCGGGATTATTTCCTTAAACAGCGTTAACCAGCTGATCTTCGTAATGGTGAAGAGTTGTGTTTTCTTCGCGGTACGGACTGGATTCTTAAATATTAATCAGACGAACTATGATCCTCACTATAAACCGGGATTATTTCCTTAAACAGCGTTAACCAGCTGATCTTCGTAATGGTGAAGTGTCGTGTTTTCTTCGCGGTACGGACTGAATTCTTAAATATTAATCAGACGAACTATGATCCTCACTATAAACCGGGATTATTTCCTTAAACAGCGTTAACCAGCTGATCTTCGTAATGGTGAAGAGTTGTGTTTTCTTCGCGGTACGGACTGGATTCTTAAATATTAATCAGACGAACTATGATCCTCACTATAAACCGGGATTATTTCCTTAAACAGCGTTAACCAGCTGATCTTCGTAATGGTGAAGAGTTGTGTTTTCTTCGCGGTACGGACTGGATTCTTAAATATTAATCAGACGAACTATGATCCTCACTATAAACCGGGATTATTTCCTTAAACAGCGTTAACCAGCTAATCTCTGTAATGTTGAAGTGTCGTGTTTTCTTCGCGGTACGGACTGGATTATTAAATACTATTTAGACGAGCTTTGGATTCAAAGGAAGGAGAAAACATCTGTTTTCTGTGGACGGAGGTGGTGAAGAGTTGTGTTTTCTTCGCGGTACGGACTGGATTCTTAAATATTAATCAGACGAACTATGATCCTCACCTCAGAATAATAACCAAATTGCCAAGGGTTACTCCAATCAGTACCCTACACGAACAGACCGGAATGCCGTTGATCAAGAATTACATTAAAGGATTAGCGAATAGGCTATACTTGAAATCGGCCATCAGCTACAACAGTCAAATTCAAGAGCTAGGACAGTACGATCCCAGCATTGACAAATACCTCCGCCCCCGAGCCCTTCTTGCGAAGTGACCCAACCCGCGAAATCCTCCAATCCTTTTGCTCAATAAACGGTCAGAGGATTGCCTCTGTAGTACATTGTTCTGTAACATTAGCCCAACAGCACACCTTAAAATTCCTTCACCTCCTGCATAAACGCAGCTAAACCTCGGCTTTTCTTTTGTAGCCCCCACTACAGTGCACCACCAGCCCGTTATAGGTACCCCGGAGGGTCCAGTCCATAGGCGGTCACATCGACCACTCCCCTACGCTGGACCGACCGCGAACCAACAAACACAAGACGACCACGGCAAGAAAATGGAAAAATGATTTATGGAATATGGATTGAAACTTTTGTAATTGGATAAGCAACGAGCCAAGTTGGTCGTTTCTTATCCAAAACATATCTTTGTAAAAATGAAAAGAAAAAAAAAAATGTATCAGTTTTTAATAAAGGAAGCGCACGGACAGAGGCTACCGTTAGGGCTCGCGATTTTAAATGCCGGACTGCTGGCTAGAAGTCAGCAGCACGCATCCGGAAGGTCCTGCGACCGGCCAACTCGACCAAGGTTTTCCGTGGTTTTCCTCGGTACTAGAGCAAATGCTGAGTTGGTACCCAAACTCCACGTTGCTCTGCATGCCTCCCATGCAGCCCTCTCAGAGTAATATCAAAATTCCGCTCTATAGTAGCCCCCCCCCCCAAAATTAACGTAAATTATTCCTAACGCCACCCCCAAGGCCAATATCAAAATTCAAAATTAACGCAAAGACCCGAATCAACTCCCCCCTACCCTATTTCTTACCCCATCCTGTCTCCTAAATCCCTTGTCCTCACTAAACTTATTCATACCAGAAGGACGAGCGGGCACTGCCTGGGAACCTTCGTAGCCCACAACCAACTTTATACCCCTCCCCCATTTATTGCAGTAGTGCCTATCGCTACTCCCCCCACTTTCTCTCTTCTCTCTCTCTCTTTATGATCCTCACTATAAACCGGGATTATTTCCTTAAACAGCGTTAACCAGTTGATCTTCGTAATGGTGAAGAGTTGTGTTTTCTTCGCGGTACGGACTGGATTCTTAAATATTAATCAGACGAACTATGATCCTCACTATAAACCGGGATTATTTCCTTAAACAGCGTTAACCAGCTGATCTTCGTAATGGTGAAGAGTTGTGTTTTCTTCGCGGTACGGACTGGATTCTTAAATATTAATCAGACGAACTATGATCCTCACTATAAACCGGGATTATTTCCTTAAACAGCGTTAACCAGCTGATCTTCGTAATGGTGAAGTGTCGTGTTTTCTTCGCGGTACGGACTGAATTCTTAAATATTAATCAGACGAACTATGATCCTCACTATAAACCGGGATTATTTCCTTAAACAGCGTTAACCAGCTGATCTTCGTAATGGTGAAGAGTTGTGTTTTCTTCGCGGTACGGACTGGATTCTTAAATATTAATCAGACGAACTATGATCCTCACTATAAACCGGGATTATTTCCTTAAACAGCGTTAACCAGCTGATCTTCGTAATGGTGAAGAGTTGTGTTTTCTTCGCGGTACGGACTGGATTCTTAAATATTAATCAGACGAACTATGATCCTCACTATAAACCGGGATTATTTCCTTAAACAGCGTTAACCAGCTGATCTTCGTAATGGTGAAGAGTTGTGTTTTCTTCGCGGTACGGACTGGATTCTTAAATATTAATCAGACGAACTATGATCCTCACTATAAACCGGGATTATTTCCTTAAACAGCGTTAACCAGCTAATCTCTGTAATGTTGAAGTGTCGTGTTTTCTTCGCGGTACGGACTGGATTATTAAATACTATTTAGACGAGCTTTGGATTCAAAGGAAGGAGAAAACATCTGTTTTCTGTGGACGGAGGTGGTGAAGAGTTGTGTTTTCTTCGCGGTACGGACTGGATTCTTAAATATTAATCAGACGAACTATGATCCTCACTATAAACCGGGATTATTTCCTTAAACAGCGTTAACCAGTTGATCTTCGTAATGGTGAAGAGTTGTGTTTTCTTCGCGGTACGGACTGGATTCTTAAATATTAATCAGACGAACTATGATCCTCACTATAAACCGGGATTATTTCCTTAAACAGCGTTAACCAGCTGATCTTCGTAATGGTGAAGAGTTGTGTTTTCTTCGCGGTACGGACTGGATTCTTAAATATTAATCAGACGAACTATGATCCTCACTATAAACCGGGATTATTTCCTTAAACAGCGTTAACCAGCTGATCTTCGTAATGGTGAAGTGTCGTGTTTTCTTCGCGGTACGGACTGAATTCTTAAATATTAATCAGACGAACTATGATCCTCACTATAAACCGGGATTATTTCCTTAAACAGCGTTAACCAGCTGATCTTCGTAATGGTGAAGAGTTGTGTTTTCTTCGCGGTACGGACTGGATTCTTAAATATTAATCAGACGAACTATGATCCTCACTATAAACCGGGATTATTTCCTTAAACAGCGTTAACCAGCTGATCTTCGTAATGGTGAAGAGTTGTGTTTTCTTCGCGGTACGGACTGGATTCTTAAATATTAATCAGACGAACTATGATCCTCACTATAAACCGGGATTATTTCCTTAAACAGCGTTAACCAGCTGATCTTCGTAATGGTGAAGAGTTGTGTTTTCTTCGCGGTACGGACTGGATTCTTAAATATTAATCAGACGAACTATGATCCTCACTATAAACCGGGATTATTTCCTTAAACAGCGTTAACCAGTTGATCTTCGTAATGGTGAAGAGTTGTGTTTTCTTCGCGGTACGGACTGGATTCTTAAATATTAATCAGACGAACTATGATCCTCACTATAAACCGGGATTATTTCCTTAAACAGCGTTAACCAGTTGATCTTCGTAATGGTGAAGAGTTGTGTTTTCTTCGCGGTACGGACTGGATTCTTAAATATTAATCAGACGAACTATGATCCTCACTATAAACCGGGATTATTTCCTTAAACAGCGTTAACCAGCTGATCTTCGTAATGGTGAAGAGTTGTGTTTTCTTCGCGGTACGGACTGGATTCTTAAATATTAATCAGACGAACTATGATCCTCACTATAAACCGGGATTATTTCCTTAAACAGCGTTAACCAGCTGATCTTCGTAATGGTGAAGTGTCGTGTTTTCTTCGCGGTACGGACTGAATTCTTAAATATTAATCAGACGAACTATGATCCTCACTATAAACCGGGATTATTTCCTTAAACAGCGTTAACCAGCTGATCTTCGTAATGGTGAAGAGTTGTGTTTTCTTCGCGGTACGGACTGGATTCTTAAATATTAATCAGACGAACTATGATCCTCACTATAAACCGGGATTATTTCCTTAAACAGCGTTAACCAGCTGATCTTCGTAATGGTGAAGAGTTGTGTTTTCTTCGCGGTACGGACTGGATTCTTAAATATTAATCAGACGAACTATGATCCTCACTATAAACCGGGATTATTTCCTTAAACAGCGTTAACCAGCTAATCTCTGTAATGTTGAAGTGTCGTGTTTTCTTCGCGGTACGGACTGGATTATTAAATACTATTTAGACGAGCTTTGGATTCAAAGGAAGGAGAAAACATCTGTTTTCTGTGGACGGAGGTGGTGAAGAGTTGTGTTTTCTTCGCGGTACGGACTGGATTCTTAAATATTAATCAGACGAACTATGATCCTCACTATAAACCGGGATTATTTCCTTAAACAGCGTTAACCAGTTGATCTTCGTAATGGTGAAGAGTTGTGTTTTCTTCGCGGTACGGACTGGATTCTTAAATATTAATCAGACGAACTATGATCCTCACTATAAACCGGGATTATTTCCTTAAACAGCGTTAACCAGCTGATCTTCGTAATGGTGAAGAGTTGTGTTTTCTTCGCGGTACGGACTGGATTCTTAAATATTAATCAGACGAACTATGATCCTCACTATAAACCGGGATTATTTCCTTAAACAGCGTTAACCAGCTGATCTTCGTAATGGTGAAGTGTCGTGTTTTCTTCGCGGTACGGACTGAATTCTTAAATATTAATCAGACGAACTATGATCCTCACTATAAACCGGGATTATTTCCTTAAACAGCGTTAACCAGCTGATCTTCGTAATGGTGAAGAGTTGTGTTTTCTTCGCGGTACGGACTGGATTCTTAAATATTAATCAGACGAACTATGATCCTCACTATAAACCGGGATTATTTCCTTAAACAGCGTTAACCAGCTGATCTTCGTAATGGTGAAGAGTTGTGTTTTCTTCGCGGTACGGACTGGATTCTTAAATATTAATCAGACGAACTATGATCCTCACTATAAACCGGGATTATTTCCTTAAACAGCGTTAACCAGCTGATCTTCGTAATGGTGAAGAGTTGTGTTTTCTTCGCGGTACGGACTGGATTCTTAAATATTAATCAGACGAACTATGATCCTCACTATAAACCGGGATTATTTCCTTAAACAGCGTTAACCAGCTAATCTCTGTAATGTTGAAGTGTCGTGTTTTCTTCGCGGTACGGACTGGATTATTAAATACTATTTAGACGAGCTTTGGATTCAAAGGAAGGAGAAAACATCTGTTTTCTGTGGACGGAGGTGGTGAAGAGTTGTGTTTTCTTCGCGGTACGGACTGGATTCTTAAATATTAATCAGACGAACTATGATCCTCACTATAAACCGGGATTATTTCCTTAAACAGCGTTAACCAGTTGATCTTCGTAATGGTGAAGAGTTGTGTTTTCTTCGCGGTACGGACTGGATTCTTAAATATTAATCAGACGAACTATGATCCTCACTATAAACCGGGATTATTTCCTTAAACAGCGTTAACCAGCTGATCTTCGTAATGGTGAAGAGTTGTGTTTTCTTCGCGGTACGGACTGGATTCTTAAATATTAATCAGACGAACTATGATCCTCACTATAAACCGGGATTATTTCCTTAAACAGCGTTAACCAGCTGATCTTCGTAATGGTGAAGTGTCGTGTTTTCTTCGCGGTACGGACTGAATTCTTAAATATTAATCAGACGAACTATGATCCTCACTATAAACCGGGATTATTTCCTTAAACAGCGTTAACCAGCTGATCTTCGTAATGGTGAAGAGTTGTGTTTTCTTCGCGGTACGGACTGGATTCTTAAATATTAATCAGACGAACTATGATCCTCACTATAAACCGGGATTATTTCCTTAAACAGCGTTAACCAGCTGATCTTCGTAATGGTGAAGAGTTGTGTTTTCTTCGCGGTACGGACTGGATTCTTAAATATTAATCAGACGAACTATGATCCTCACTATAAACCGGGATTATTTCCTTAAACAGCGTTAACCAGCTGATCTTCGTAATGGTGAAGAGTTGTGTTTTCTTCGCGGTACGGACTGGATTCTTAAATATTAATCAGACGAACTATGATCCTCACTATAAACCGGGATTATTTCCTTAAACAGCGTTAACCAGCTAATCTCTGTAATGTTGAAGTGTCGTGTTTTCTTCGCGGTACGGACTGGATTATTAAATACTATTTAGACGAGCTTTGGATTCAAAGGAAGGAGAAAACATCTGTTTTCTGTGGACGGAGGTGGTGAAGAGTTGTAATATTTCTTCAATTTGAACCACATTTTAGCGACACTATTATAATTCTACCTGTTGTTTCATAGAGGCGTGAAACTTTGTCTTTCGCCTTGAAGGAAGAACGAATTATGATGGCGTTTGAGTGCAAACTGCTGAGAGGAAATTAAGTGGGAAATCTGCTTGTACTCTGGTCCCTGCCTCAACAGCGATTTGATCATCGGTCGATCACCAAATTGCTTCAACCATCCAGGCTTATTTATAGAGACAAGAACAAAACTGAAAAGCTATATTAATCCTTTGTTTCACAATATGGGAGCAGGGAAGGTTTCTCCTGTGATTCAGGTGCAAACAATAACAACATTAGTCCTCGTTAAAGATAAAATGAAACATTAAAGGCTGTCAGAGCACTGTCCAGCCTAATCCCATATCTGAACCTACATTTTAGAGCGGGCGTTACTAATCGCCCTGATGATGGAGGCATTTACGGCCTCTGAAACGTCGGTTAATGTCTACGAGACTACAAGGCGCTCAAACCCAGGAGACAGTCGTCTTGTGAACGATTACTTATCTGCACGTGTCGATCCACGTGAGAACAAATGCTGCCAATTTCGTACGTCTCTCAAGTTAAACCCCCTGGAACATAACAAGAGCCGTAGGTTTTCGGGATGCTGGCTAGAAGGGGGGGGGGGGGGGGGGGGCGAGAGTCAAGGACAACCAGACCCGGATGCAAAATGGTGGCAATTCCCAGAACAGGAATCGGAGAGGAAGATCTGTAAAAAACAACCTTGAAGGCGAAAGAGGCGACAGTCGGTCGTTTGAAGGAGCAAAAACGCTGCCAAAAATTCCGCACTTAATTCAACAGCATCCTTAATCACCATAGCGACTGGAAGTCACAAAAGCACGAGAACATTACGCAATAGCAAGATGGCGTCTGACCCACTGAGATCGCACGTGGAAAGAAATGGCATAAGGAAGGCAAAGAATTGAGGTGTAATGTATTCCTTGGCCTACAAAGGGTAGAGCAAATCTCAAGTTGCCATTAATATGATAACATATTTCGAAATACTCCTCATCTGCGGCACGCAACATCTGCCTTTTAAACCCGAAGCTCGTCTGAATAATATTTAATAATCCAGTCCGTACCGCGAAGAAAACACTACACTTCACCGTTACGAAGATCGACTGGTTAACGCTGTTTAAGGAAATAATCCAGGTTTATAGTGAGGATCATAGTTCGTCTGATTAATATTTAAGAATTCAGCCCGTACCGCGAAGAAAACACTACACTTCACCATTACGAAGATCAGCTGGTTAACGCTGTTTAAGGAAATAATCGCTGTTTATTCTGAGAATCATATCAAACCCATAACTAAATTGCAGAATTATCTATTTTTAAAGCAGGTGATGTCCACGGGGTTAGAGGGCGAAGTCACCAAGTCTGGAATTCACGGCTTATTACAAAAAAAATTCAGGTCTTCATGAGCCTCGTAGCAAAAGTGTCGGACATTTAACATCACGATGCAAATTTAAAAATCGTCACGCATACACCGTCCTTTAATACGGATTAAAACAAAATCTTCTTCGGGGTAGACGTACGAGATAATTAAGATTATCTTCCCGATTCCATGCATTTAGTGTGGATGAAATGCACGGCTCAGAAAAAAGTATATTAAATATAACGTAAAAACGTGGTCTTTTAATATCATATTAATTCGTTATGTTGCTTAATTCATAAAAAGTTTTTATGTTCGATCTTGCTCCGCATTGCAGCTGATAAATAGTGATCAAGTCTTTCAATAGATTGAAGAGTTCCGGGCTTCATTTTAGTCTTTCAACAAAAGAAGTCAGCACAATACACAGGCATTTTTTTTATGTTTCGGGAAATCAAATTCATAAACAAAGCTGTCAAAGAAAAAACTTTCGTAAAACGAATAAGTACGAAACCAACCGCACGGCTACTGAACCTGTTTCATGCTGAGATTTTCGACAAAAAGCGAGGACTGATCCTTAATGAATGATTTATATTTTTGCTTCGTCGGTTGCTACACATATTTGCATAAACCATCAAAGAGACGCAGGCCAGATAATGCCACACTCCTAAAATACCCAGCCCCCTATCCAATGGGCACAGGGTTCGATTCCCGGGGGTAAAACAGTCCCAGAGAGAAACTGACCACTCACCTCCATCTAGTGCTGAGGTTAAAAAACGCGTGGAGCTTTTCCTCCGCTAAACCATACGCCTACATGATGTGCTAATTAATATTAGGGATAACATTACGTCAAAAGTCTTGTTGCCTGTACATAAACAAATATATATTTGTTTTAGGGCTTATAAATACTGCAATAATTTATATAAATAAACATTTTACGTAACGTACCGTTCTAATGATTAAATTTTGTGGATAAAAAATGTTCTGCCTCCTGTGAGGTTTGAACTCACGACCCCTGGTTTACGAGACCAGTGCTCTACCACTGAGCTAAGGAGGCGAATGGATTTCCGCTTTTAAAATAAGACGATTTGAAACGAATTACGAGACTGAAAACATTTATTTTCGTCATTTATATTCAAGCTACCAAAATTATTTTAGTTACAACTGATAAATTTATATCTGATATAAACAAAATACCAAAATTATTATAATAATGAATTTATAAAGCTCACAATCGTACTTTTCAGGCCACCAACAGACTATTATTTTGATTTTTCATCATATAAACGTAACAATTATTCTGGTGCGTTCTTGGTACGTGAAGTGAAAGTCTCCACCTTCGATTTGCCTTTCTGGTTAACTGTTCTGCACAACAGTAAACAATTCTCACATCTGACACGTGAGTCCGCTATTTTAACACCAGTTTTGGAAAGCAACCCGACATACGAGCTTAAAAATAAGCTATTAAAAAGTTCCTCATTGTATTGACTTCCACGGAACAACGATCGATTCAAGGACACCAACAAAGTGTACAGTCGAGAATGAAATTTCGGACCACATTTCCCCCGTTTGAAAGTAGACGCTTTGCGAAGTCTAAAAGAGCATAGTTTCTGGTAGGGCTACCACGAAAACAGTCCAGAAATATCAGATTCGATGTAGGGACCTTCCGATCACTAGGTTACAGCCCTCGAGTTAAGAAACCCGTTTTAACAACTGACTGTTTAATTTATACGACTACCCTGAAGATGGAGAGGGTGTGTTCCCAGAAACGTTGGTATTTACCTGCTAGTCTACACGGCGTCACAACCCAGAAGAATTCGTCATCCATACGGCCGTGAGAACCTCAGAACTCACAAAGTTCGTGGAGGAGAGTTCTGTCGAGCAGAACTCTCGTCTGGCCAGTGACCAGCGAGCCAAAATTTGTTCATCCCTGTCAATGATGTTCGAAAATTCGCAAGAAAAAGGAATTTCTGATTGTTTGTTTCCCACAGTTTTAGAATTGGGGGGAAAATGCTTCGACTCGGTGCGAACATTTTCCATCCTTGCCGAGTGTCGTTTAACAAGCAACGCGGGTTCCTTCTCGGGGTTATTTTCGCATCAGGAAAGGAAGTATCCAGATATTCCTCAAGCCGTGATCTCGTAACCTGGCGATACCGTTAGCGGGGGGAAAAGTGAAGAAAGTTATCATTGCCCGTGACCTCAAAAAGTCGCGAAAGTGGGTCAATGAACCCTCGCCGACTTACGCCACTGGGCAATTGTCAGTTGCGTAATTCAGCGCTGGGCGTGCGCAGACGACGCGAGCAGATCGCAAACTTTTCGGTCCATCATCTCCAAAAATGCAGTAGCAAATCGCGTGACTGAGCTTCAACCTTTCAAAGCCAAGTGGTAACTATATGTACCACTTTATTTAACAAACATAACTCTACATTTTGTGGGTTTCGTAAGATTCTAAAAGAAACAGCGATTATTTCCCTAAACAGCACGAACAAATTAATCGTTTTGCCGGAGACGTGTTTTCTTTGAGGTACGGACTACATTTATAAATATTATTTGGATGAAATTCTGCATCGAAGGGAAATATTTAAACTCGTGAAGGCCGTAAAACTTCACGAAACGTCTAATTTCAATTATGAAAGATGGGCAATCTGGAATCTGTAAGCAGACGAATTATGGATAAGCTCAAACAAAATGCTAATAATTATTGTTATTAATATTATTATTTCATTATTATTGTATATATTATCAGTGTTTGCCTGTTATTGGTTTCTTGCTGTTGGCAAACACGTAAATAAATTAATTGAATTGAATTGAATCATTCTTAATGTAATCGCCCCATTTATCGAATCACACATTTAAGAACCTGCTATTTTCTATCGTAGATTATTCTCGACTAACCTACACTTTCTCTAAACATGAGAGAGAGAGAGAGAGAGAGAGAGAGAGAGAGAGAGAAAGATTATAATAAAAGAGAAATGCTTAGTTCCAAATTCTGGGAGTTAATATTTCCAAATTCAATTTTCGAGCGCTGTTTAAAGAATCGATTTATTCCACTCAGTTACCTGGAAGATCTTACTAGTGACTGAGTGTATTTATTAAGGGGTTTCACAAGGATAGCGAGTACAAATTTAAACAAGAATTAGCAACGTGTCTGGAGGTCACAGTGACACATGAACAAACACAAGACCAATGCTCACAGACCTACTCATGTACTCACAAACACAACAAATATAAATAAATAAATATTATATAAATAAAAGTTGTAAAAGAACATATATATATATATATATATATATATTCACGTCATGGAGATTTTTATTTGTCGGAAACATTCAATGTACATTTAACGATAATATTATGTAATAAAATGTCCCTTAATCGTCTGTCTACTAACACAGTCAACTTTGAACTTGTGTGAAAATTTGGTGTTAATTATACCTCAATGCAAAAAGTAAGAAGCAGTGTTATATTAGAATCGATCAGAAAAATTGATTTTATGTACATCTATTTAATTACGAAGACAGTATTACATTTACGAAATTTTTTTTAAGTGTCGATATGTGAAGATTTGAGACGAGTAGCTATTTTCTCATAATGTCAATTAATTAGAAGCACGTTCTGTTTGTGACGGCCAAACCCACACGCCTGGGAGCAAAGGACCAATGACAGTCACTCCTATGAATGAATTCGGGACTTCCCCCGAGTCAGAGACCGACTCGCGTAAAGTTTTTATTTAGCGTTCTGTATTCAAAACGCGTTACCACGTCCCGGCGAAGTCGGAGGAACCACTGTATTAAAACTATAAAACTCCAGAGCCATTACAAACGCAAAGGAATTCCATTCTTTTATTACCATTCTTAAAGTTTTAGAAGCATCAAAATTGAAACATAAATTTCATGTAAATGTTATGTAAATGTAGGCTAAAACGCGGTTCCTCAAACTTACGATTAGAGTAGATTAAACACGAAAGTGATTAGCAGAATATTCAGGCGAGAACCAGAGGCTGTACAGTGTACAGTAGTCTACAAAAAATAACACACTGAGGAGAACTTGTACACTCTTCGCCAGATATTGACAGCGTGCAGTCGTGGCCTAATTTAATGCCAAATATTTGAATCTGGCATCTCCCAAATAAGAAATTGGGGGTTCGTTTTTTAAAAAAAATAGCCATCAAAGTGGTTTAATCAGAAAATCTGTTTCCAAATGTCATAATCTGAGTGGACATGAGAAATGATCCCGAGTATAAGGAAGATATTACAGACAGCTGTTAAAACACACTGTCACCTCAAGCATCTAAATATCTCTTGAGGACGAAGTCCACATGAGTAAATAAATAAACAAATAAAGGTCCCTTTATTTTGAAACCATATTTTGGCAACTTCATACGTTTGTTGGCCTGTAAAATTCTTTACGTGTTTGTTTTTTTAATCTAATGCTCTAATTATGACGATGAACACATTCATGACAGCTTAAATTCTGTTCATGTACTTGAAAATAAAATAAATAAATAAATCACGAAATGTAATTTAGGCAAATCAGAAGGAAAACACCAAAGTTAGAAACCTGATTCCAATGTTGATAATGAACAAGGCAAGATCTAGACGCCCTGAAATACTGAGGATCTTGGGCGAGGATGGATGTATATAAATAAATAATAATAATAACAATAATAACATAAGAAAAAAGAGATAAAACTGGAGTCCAATGTCGAATGTGAGGTATAAATATCTGAACAAAAGCAACTCTTAATTGTAAGAGTAGAATAACACGTCTTTTCCCCTCTTCTCCCACAAGGCACATGTGTGAGTGTACTTTACGTTCAATTCAAGGTTCCACACCCACAAACGGACCACAAAGGCGCTGCACGGCTTTGCTAATTGATTACCTGGAAGCCGCTTCTCGATTTACATGCGATGTACATATGTATGAGGTACGACTAAATAGGGAGGGGAGGAGGGGGGGGGGGAAGACCGGTGTGGCTACAAAGTTCCGGACCGAACAAATGCGTCACTTCAGAACTGCCTTAAAATAAAATTTAAAAAAAAAAAATCAGGCGGTAATTAACATAGATAAACAAAGAAATACTCGCAGAATAATTTATCCCTGTGGTCAGAACACAGAAGTGACAGGCGTTTCAGATGTTTCGCGTTTAACTAACTAAATGGCTTACGGAAACCGAAGGTTCATCACCGAGTTAACCAAAGCCCTGTCCTGGGCCAACAAAATCCAGTCTCCTTCAACTCCTATCTCCCGTAGATCCCGCCTGAGATTATCCTCCCATCTACGTCTAGGTCTCCCCAGAGGTCTCTTCCCCTCAGGCTTCCCAAATAGTGAACCCAACCAACCAGATGGCTTAGCGAACACAAAGGTTCATCACCGAATTAACCAAAGCCCTCCACCGGACCCTGCCCTGGGCCAACAAAATCCAGTCTCCTTCAACTCCTTTCTCCCACAGATCCCGCCTGAGATTATCCTCCCATCTACGTCTAGGTCTCCCCAGAGGTCTCTTCCCCTCAGGATTCCCAAATAGCGAACCCAACCAACCAGATGGCTTAGCGAACACAAAGGTTCATCACCGAATTAACCAAAGCCCTCCACCGGACCCTGCCCTGGGCCAACAAAATCCAGTCTCCTTCAACTCCTTTCTCCCACAGATCCCGCCTGAGATTATCCTCCCATCTACGTCTAGGTCTCCCCAGAGGTCTCTTCCCCTCAGGCTTCCCAACCAATACCCGGTGCACACCTCTTGTCCCATCCATGCGCGCTACATGTCCAGCCCATCTCATTCTTCTCGACTTAATAACCCTGACAATACTGGGGAAGGAGTACAGATTTTTTCACTGTCCATTACTGTGCACCGGTGTTTACATATACATACGAAATATATCACATCAAGTTGCTATTTTAACAAACGTTTAAAACCAATTTTCTAGAACTCCTCTGATATAAGATGACGGACAGAAATTACCTGCCCCATGAATTTTATGTTATTGGCTTCGCTCCATAAAGAATGCCTATGTCGCAGGTTAAGCGTGAGAATTATCTGTAATAAAAACTGAAACATGGTTCCATGAAACCAGCTGGACGCCTACTGGAAGTTTTGAGCCGACAATGTATTTGAAAAGACTGTACACCCCTCATCCCGATATTTTGTTATCACACATGTAAAAGAGTAGAATTCATAAGGCGCGTACGGCTGTGGGTTCGAATCCCGCTTGAAGCAAACATGTATTGAGATGGGCCGATCCCCTGTCTAAGGAAATCTAATAATGTCTGAAGGATTTATTGTTTCAGAAGTAATTCTGAATCAGAAATATAGGTCGTAATATGCCCTAATATAAAACTATAACCTACCTTCAATGACATATTAAGGCTTTGACCGGGATGTTCTTTTGTTAAATCTTATGTGGTACCGCCTGATTCGACTTCTAATGGTTAAGTGAAGTGTTTTCTTCGCGGTACGGTCTGGATTCGTAAATATTATGAAGACGAGCTTCGGCTTCAAAGGGTTAACCAGCTGATTTTCGTAATGGTGAGGTGTAGTGTTTTCTTCGCGGTACGGACTGAATTCATAAATAATATTCAGACGATCTTCGGCTTCAAAGGGTTAAACTTAGGCCAAAGATATAAGAGGATTAATTAGCTGAATGACGTGTTATTTGTTATTAACGTACGATATCATAGCGGTTAATTGGCAGATTTAAGTAATTAGCGGCACCTATGCTTGGTCCTGGCAAGATATATAGAATACATTTTCGTCGTAACACAGTCTATAAACATCCTTTGAAGCAGGCCTACTTAAGGATTTATTAACAGCTGAATGTCGCCTGCCTCTTATTGTTTATTGAGACTGTTAGCGAATTAGCACCGCGACGTTAATTATTTCAACCTCGGAGTCGGTTAATCATATGAACTACTGTAATTTACTCTTCGCTTCGATGTGGTATAATGACGTAACAAACAACTGTGGTAACAGAATTCGAAGGTTCGACATCGCTAATGTCAAATCCCGCCAATTTTCGAGGTGATTAACACAGAACATATCACGGTGACTGGTTAATCCTTACGGCCAACGACAAAGCTGGAGGACTACCCCTTGTCGGTTGTCCGCCCGGCACTGTATAACTCGGTAGAACGCCGTTCGAGCACTGGGACATCGGGTTACCATTTTATGAGTTGCGTGCACAAACTGAAAGCATAATGTTGGGTCCATGCTCTCATGTGTGATCCATCTTCAGAAGCTGATAGTCGCTCAGGAAGCGAAAGTTTCCCCCGCTTTGTATGGAAACGGAAGGCTTATTAAGCGTTCGTAAGAGGAAGGGAGGAAGTGAACGAAACCCTTGGCCCTTCAAAGTACACTGGTATCGAGTCGTACTACCTGATACAGCATCAAGAAACATCATACCTTTCCCATAGAGGGTAATTGTTTCAAGTAGTTCTCCGATTATTTCGCTAAACAGAATCAAACAATTATCGTTGCCATGGAGACGCGTTGTGTTTTCTGTGCGGTACGTACTGAATTAATGAATATTAGGCGAGGTCCGGTTTCAAAGGGATAAGTGACTTCAGTCGTTCTTTGTTCGTGATATCCTAAATTATTTACTCAGACAGTGAAAATCGATTCAGCATCTTAGAGGTCCTCCGCTCTACAGTTTATTTAACGACGTTTTTTTAAATGCATCGATTACTTAAGGAACGAGAGGTGGATGGTGAATGATAGATTTAAAATGACGTGGAACAAGATCTGAAAGTATGAAACCCGGGATCTTTTGAAATACGAAATATGAAGCATTATACTTCGACCGCGACGATGAAGGCGCCGTTGGGATTTCCAGGTCACCCTGACCTGCACAATCCCTTACCACGATCCGTCACTGCGAGGGTTACCGTACATGTTAGTGATTCACGGTTTTCCGCTGGTGTCTCAGCGGATGTGCCAATGACAATCACGTTGTCTTTGTGATGGTTTCTTGGCATGGGAAAAATTCTGAACCCAAGCGTAACCATACCCAGGTCATCCTATCCGGTTACAACGCGAGACATGAATAATAGTTAGGCACAACTTCTTAAGTTAAGCAAATAGCAGGGGACATCACCCCAAGCAAAGAAAATTAACTAACCAATTAACTCCCTGGTAGCAGAATCCGCAAGGACCAACACCGACAACACCAGAGCCCGCCACCGGACACGATCCTGAGCCAACTCTATCCATTTGCCATCCTCACAGCCCACCTCCCTAAGATCCATCTTGATGTTATCCTCCCATCGCATTCTTGGTCTACCCAGTGGTCGTCTTCCAGAAGGATTCCCAACCCAAACGCTGCTCATTATTACAGAATTGCATTCTTGTTATGTGACACCAACCAAATTCTGAGTAATGAAGCTAATAGGAGAGTAATTCTATAAGTGCTGCTACCATTAGGCAGGTTTTTGGTAATACTTCTAGAGGTAAATGAGCGAAAGAGATAAAAGGTGGGGGATTTTTGGAACGAGGACGCGAAAGATACCCCCCCCCCCCGTTAAATTTCAACGGTTACCGTGTGGTTCAAAAACATCAGGACTGGCCCTGCTTTCGAGTAGAACGAAATCGAATCTCTCTTTGCCCCCTGGAAATTGTTTGAACATGTCTGCTCTATGCACGTCCTTACAGTTATAATCTCGAAGTTTCGCATCATCGCCATGTTTGAAAACTCTTTCCACATACATAAATGTATTTTGTGGTCTTCTGGGTTATGATTGGTGATTACCAACGCTTCGGAGGAAAACGCCACATCAATCATCAGAACAGATGGCGAGTCATAACCGAAGAGACCACGATTTTTAAATTTTCACAGCTGTCAAAACCTCATATCTCATAAAAAGAAAAACATTTCGTGCATTAGTGGGCCAAATAAGTATCCGTTGATGCAGTGTTTCATCTGTTATCGCTAACAAATGAAGCAACAGACGTTCGTCACCATTTTGTTCTGTCATCACATCCAAACTTTGGATTCTTTTCCATTGCCAACTTTTGTTTAGGCGATCTACCAAGCCTTGGGGTAAAGCCAAGCACTCAGCTTCATAGAGTGCTGAAAAGTGAGTGGAGCTATACCTCCACTCCCCCATACGTCTTCAAGTAGTGTGCTTGATCAGACACGGGTACAAATTTTACCTTTACCAGACAGCAAATTGTTGCAACAAATTCTATGTTCTACAAACAGTGCTCCCTTGATATTTTCTGGTCCTCAAAATGACTTAAGATCTGGAAGAATTGAGTCTGATGAACTGTGCGTGAATATTTATAGTTTATTTAACAGCAATATCAACAGCTCAGTCTACTCGGGTGATAAGATAATGGATGAATAAGAAATTGAAAAGGATGTGGAAGGAAACGGTCGTGACCTAATTTAAGACATTATCCCAACACGTGTACGGAGACACTGAGGAAAACCATGAACACCCCCAAGTCAGAAAAACCGGTATCTGAACCAAGGTTTGAATGCGAAACCTTCGGGATGCTAACCACTCGGGACTTTGGCATGAGGACACATGTACCCTCTCCATGGAGCGAGGTTTTCGTGAGAGGATCCACACGAAAAAAAGAGAAGAAGTCTTCTTTCGAGCATCAAAGAAACATTTAGCGTGAGAATAAAGGAAGCTCGAAATTCAGAAAATTATCCCCTCCCCCCCACCTTCCTAAATGCACTAAATTCGCCATAATACACCCCCATGCATTGAGTCAATCGCGAATATTAAAAAAAAAAAACATTTAGCGACTGCATCCCGCATTGCAACCCTCTCGTTTTAACTCCTCCAGCCCCTCGTATTATCTGTCACGTGACCCCTATAATTATAGGTCCTACATATGGGCTGTTAAACGACCACCAATTGAATCCATTCGAGCAAGAGTGTCCTAAATGAAATTCAAGTTCCTCCAATTTCCTCAGTCAAGTTCATTCAGTACAGTGACGATATTTGACGGCTGTGCGGGACAACTGCGTCGGTTGCCGCGTCTCCTAGTCTCAGCGGCACAGCCGCTAAATAATCTATAGTCGATAATGTGGATACTATAAAATTTAGTTAGTTTTAAAAAGTTTATCAATAGCAGAGTTATGCAGTGCCCAATGAGACGCAATATTCATTAGAAATTTAAGCAGATTTATCACGAAATTTCCGTTCAAAAAACTAGAGACGGCGACGAATACTTTTACACAAGAAAAATATTCCATGCTGGGATTCGAACTACAAATAAGTCAGATGCCTCCAAACGATATACCAGCTCTGATTCTCCCAGATGGGAATGCAGAAACGCATTCATGAACCCTGTGACCGAGGTATGAGGCATTCAAGACGGTGAGACGCCATATAGGCTTCTGGTAGTTGCCAGCTTTTCGCAGAAACACGCTGCCTTCATTTTCAGCTCTGCAGATCTACCTATAAATTCACAGGGCGTTACAATCCAGAAGTCCAACATAATTGACATCTTCGCCGTCATGAAAGCCTCAAACCTCACATCTTCGAGGCAAGAACTGAATTTTTTCAATAGACCTACTATTTATAAAAGCTTCATGCTTACAAATAAAAAATGTATGATGCATACTTTTTTTCCTGGCTCGAAATTAATTTTTGTAACACCTGTACACGAGACACAATATGGATGAAATTCTCAGTCATTCCAACATTACGACAACCTGAAATCTCATCAACGTGAGTTCTGATTTGTAAACTCGAGAGTTATGCCACTCTTACTCTGAATGCGTCAGTTCTGTCGTATAAGTACTAATGTGGGGGAGACGAACAAGGGGGGGGGGTGGTCTGATGGACCATCTGATGCAATCATGATGGGGTTTTATTGACTGTAATTTAGGGTACACTCCCTTCCACACAACATAGGATATGTTAATACTTTTTGGGATACTTTGAAATTAGTTCTGAAGACCTCAGAAAATTCAGTTCATGTTATGAAAGAATATAATAAAATAAGACAGAACGGGTAATTCTTTCTGTCTTCATCTTCAGGGTAGTGGTGGAGGCAGCAAGTACCTCTGAAACGTCGTGAGAACCTGAAACGTCACCGTGTACGAAACAAAAAGTGTCATCGAAAATCGAAGTGTCTCGCAGGCAGGTACAGCGCTCAATTGTTTGTGACTCGGATGGATTCTGTACTTAAAGAAGAGTCCTCGACGTATTTAATAGCAAAATGGCATAACTCACATACAAACTACATTAAACCCTTACCACACGTTTAGCTTCAACCTTGAAATTCCTAAAACAACTGAGAATACTTTTCTGAACCACAATTGAGATCGTGGTGTTGTGGGTTGTAATACCGCTACTCCTGTAGGTTTTTACCGACGTTTCGGAGGAACTAATCGCTTGGTAGATAGTGAATGCGACCTGAAGATGGAGGTAATAGATTCCTCCGAAAAGTTTGTGACCACTTACGAGACTACACGATATCTTAACCCAGAAGGTGAGAATCTGGATGTACTGATAATAACAGTTCCGTATGCAATAGAAATTCATCCAATTTTGCATTAATCTACACAATTTGGACATGAAACAACTCTGACTTTGGTACATTCTAGGAATAAACACACCTTATTTCTCCTGTCCAATTGATCATTGCCATGGCGACGTCTTTAAATGTCCTTCGAGGCAGGGACTGAATTTTTAAATATCATTTACATGTGTTTCGAGCTCGTAAGGACCTGACTGAAGTCACATACTGCTCCGAAAACATAAAAATTATTTAAAATTCATAAGCTACGATAAAACAAGCAATCCTAGTGATGAAACACTGTCGACTTGGTCCCTTCTTAACCTCAAAGTGCCACCCACGGTTTGACTTCACAGATTGTATCAGGAGAGCCTGGGAAAACTCGAGTAGGTGTCATTGTTATATGTTAGAGGGGAGGCTTGTCTCCCACATAAATTACTCATCAAAACACATGTAACATATGGCAACGTGATGGCCCTGTAATGTTTTAAACAGTTCTTTGAGGGGTGAGGGTTGAATGGGACAAGGGTGAGACACCCTTACAACAGCACTCTGCCCCCATGAAGAGTCTACCCCATAAGTAAATACATGGGCGCCGATATAAAGCGTTTCAAACTACAGTGTATGAGCCAATATGCATCCCAGCTAATGAAACCTTACACTCAACTTCACAATATATTAACCCTTTAAAGCTCAGTGGTAATTATATGTACCACCTGTATTAACAATCAATAACTCTTCATTTTGTATGTGTTTCGTATGATTCTCAGAATAAACAGCGATTATTTCCTTAAACAGCGTTAACCAGCTGATCTCTGTAATGTTGAAGTGTGGTGTTTTCTTCGCGGTACGGGCTGGATTCTTAAATATTATTCAGAAGAGCTTCTGTTTCAAAGAGTTAAAAATTATTTTTGGAGTCACCATTCAGTCAATTCCAGAGAAAGACACCGAATATTACAAACACGTGTTTCCGAGGGGATATAACAAGTGTTTCTTCTCGGACGTGTGTCTGTATAAGACTGTTGCATGAAAATTGCGTAACACCACAAGAGAACACGCTTGTTTAATAACATTAGCAGCGTAACCGAGTGATTACAAAACGAGTAATCGACGCGGGCAGACTCGAAACCCTGTCGTAAAAGAAGAATCATATCTTTAGTTACCTCGGAGGCATGTCAGGAACAAAGGTAGCAAATTGACTGTGTACTATCTCAGATTTTAGCCTCCTACACACACATACATCCTTTCTTACAGCTGAATGCACACGTAAACGTGACAAATTCAATAAAAACAATCCGGAATCAGTTCCGATCGTGACTTTCCAATCTGCAGATTAGTCAGGAGAGAGAGAGAGGGGAGGGGAGGGGAGGGGATGGTTCTTAAGTCACAAGCGTAATCAACTAGGTACATATTAGCGTGTTTCATTTGTAGCGTTCTATGGGTTTCTAAAAGTTTCCAGAACAAACAGAAATGGCCCGAGGTACCTGTTTGTTAAAAAAAAAGGTCTTTGAACTAGAAAAAAATAGAAACTTATTAAAAACTCGCTTTGGTGTATTAATACGAGCGGAGTAATGGGATTTTAACTGGGAGTCCCCTTGTCACACTGTCGGTAATCCAGACAATTTATCTTGAACCAACATATAATTCGTGGACACTACTGCTGGGAAACACGATCAAAGTTTGAAGATTGGGGGCTCGTCAAAATAATATTTAATAAAAATTCAGCCCCTTACTCACAGAAAACAATGAACACGTCTCCATGACAACGATCGATTGGTTTATGTTGTTTGGGGGAAATAATCGATGTTTATTTATTCTGAGAAGCATACGAAATCCATACATAAAAAGTATGGGGAAAACTAAACCCGTCGATGACAAGTTTAAGAATGAGTGGAGTTGTACTTCCACTCCCTCATACGTCGTCAAAACATTTTTAAAAAAAAAAAAAAATTCGTAACACAGGTATTTCATGGTGAAGTATCGTTAGCCATAAGCAACCCCCAAAATTAAACACAGCCCCTTGTCAGCTGTCCGCAACTGTTTATAGAATCTATTTGCAACTACCTTCTACACCAGAATGATCTCCTGCAACGACACACCCCAAGCCCTAAATTCCTAAGACCAATTTTAGTAATATCCTGCCATCTATCCCTTGGTCTTGTGCACTTTTATTAGAACAGACATGTAATAAATAACAAATAATTAAAAATTGGGCAATATTGAATAATAAAGCCAGGTTTTTAACATAAGTAACCTTTTTAAGCTGCCGTTCATGTTGGAATCGAACATTTTTAGAAATTTATCCGCGGATCCGAACAGAAAACATCAAAGTTTCACGAAGAAGTTCGGGACACGCCAATGCAGACGCGCGATGTTAAGTTACGTCTACTTTCACGCGTAAAATTTCATTTAACTGGCAAAGTAATACAAGATAAAACACTACGGCTTATTCAAAATTTTAAAAATAAAACAGATGACACAAATAAAAAAAAAAGGCCTTTAGCCCCCTGTGAGGTTTGAACTCACGACCCCTGGTTTACAAGACCAGTGCTCTACCACTGAGCTAAGGAGGCGGACGAGGTCTGAGGCTTCCAACCGAGAGCCTCACACGAGTAAAGTCGAGGGAAGGCAAACAAGAAGCCATCGATGTCACAGCGTAACAAATTGAGCAGTGGACGAATTGTGGCCTGCACTCATTTCATTTGGTCCGGCGCGTTCGCCACATGTTTAGGTCAACGACCTCACTTCCGCCCGGAGCTCAACATGAAGGAGTGCATTCATGTCAATATGCGATATTTTTATGCAAACTGCGAGGTCACAAAGGACCTCCTCGTCAGCATTTTTGTACCCTTCGCCACTTCCAATCCATTCTTCCTCCCACCTGTTGGAGGCGGGGGAGAAATCGTCAGCCTAAATTCTACAGAAATGTTTCTTTTATACGTGGGAACAGAAACAGCTCAACCACTAGAACACGATAAAATGTCTTATTCCTCCTGACATGACAACATTTATCCGCGATGTTAAGATTTAAGTTAGAAGCTCACATAATCGTCGTGGGCCCTACGTTCAAAACACAGGTCCTTAAGGGCTAACTTCAAAAATTCAGAGTCCTTCTTCAGGAGGTAAAAGTCCCTTAGCTGGTCAAAACATTCCCCTCCTCCTACGTAACCCTAGGGATATAGAAGTTGGGTCAATTTCTATCAGACTACAAGACGGAAATAGAAAACATTCGGAGAGTCTTAGTCAACAAATTATAAGTAAGCGACGCGGGGGTCAAAGCTGTGACCCCGCTCTTTCGACATAAAAAGGAACACCCATAAAAATATTAAGACGCGCGTTTTTATGCTCTCGCCACAAGTTCGTTTCTGGCTTCTCCTGCTCGTAAAAAAAACATTTAAGCTGCAAGCCATAAAATCTGCTCAGTGGGTACAGAGGCTGGGCAGAGAGCTCTCTCCGGACTTCAGACAGCGAGGGACTTTCCTACGACTGTCCTAGTGGTGGACAAACGACTCTCAGCTACGACACGAACAGCACAAAAGGCTGTCTTCCGCGATGCAGCACCGTCAGATAGATATTGGCCGACGTTTCGGAGAAGCTTACTGCCTCCATCAACAGGATAAGTCTCCCCCACCCAAGTTACACGTCACATTCCCCTTGATCTGATGAGGTTTTTGTTTTATTTTTAGTGTTCCTGGTATGACGCCTCCTTCGGGCACAACAGACCCATTCACCTCCTTGACTGCTATTGTCGATTCTTCTCGGGTATCAGGAAATTCCCGACGGAAATTACTGTCGATGACAGCATCGCCAGGGATTGCACAGAGGCAAAGTTCTGCAGGTCATGTGTGAAGGTCCACAACAAATCGATATTCAACGTTATCTTCAACTCTCGATTTTTAAATACGTAGCAAAGATTAATCAGTCAGAGAAAACAAGCAAAGGACTGGATATTTTAAATGAGTTATCGTTTTCTGAAAAGACATTTCGCTAATCAGCGTACACCGGTTACTCTCAAAACCTGAGTTAAATCCTATCAAAAATTCTTTCCATGTTTTATGTTTCTGGATAGGAAAGTAAATTTGTCATCAAAACGAAGTACACCTTTCAGTCTTGCGAATGTCCTCGACTCTAGAATTACGATTATAGACTGGGTGCTATAAGGTCGTTCATATTAAATGAAGATGAATGTTTTAATCGCAAAGTTATTATTTCGTTGTAAAATAATGAGAAGACTCTAACCATCGCATTAGAACACGCACGGTGGTTGCCACACACTTCCTGAACTAGCTGACGTGAGACCCTTCTGAAATTCAGCGATATGCAGTGAACAGCTGACGATTCTAGTCCATCACCATAAAGGAAGGAAGTAGTACAATTCTTTTTCTTAAATAGGCAGACAGATGTTCCTCTTTAAAAACCTACGTCACCTCAAAGTCACTTCTTTGTTATTAAGAGAAGTCAGAAACTTTGAGACGCAGAGCTGACAATATGACGCAACTTTATCATCTCATGAATATAAGTAGATCGGTGGAAAAATCGGGACGTTCAGTGCTCCAAGGGTGCGTAACCCAAGTATGCTCTATTGCAGGTCAGCTATCTTTTGGGGTAGACGTAAAGAAAATAATTAAATTTAAAAATAAACCAGGGCTTAATTTGTGCCGGGACACATTTCGGATCTTTTTTTTTTTTAAAAAAAAATTTCTTCGAGAAATTGTTATTATTCTAAAGGAAAACGTTCAATTCGAAATCAGTGGCGTTCCGTTAAAGTGTGAGGCGAAAATGAGAACTAATTTCCATTTCAAAAACCCCGACGGTCGTCAATTTTGAGCACCGTTTCGTCTCAGCACAAATTAAGTACGTATATGGTGAAAATTTAAATTTGTTCCCGCTAACCACAAAGACGAGTGGCGCGTCCACGTTCTCGGAGCTCCTACAGTTCATCTGAGAGCAAACCCAGGATTTATGTTCGATTCCCTGGATCGAAAAAAAGCTTACAAACGCGTATAATTACAAATATAAAAATTCAAAACAATACGAACCAAAGAACGTAATTTAATAACACTGTTCGTCAACGCGTTGTGACCTAAACTCCACGTAACAGAGCCCTTGAAGTAAAGAGATCACTCAGAAGATCTAGTAGTAGATGACAGTTTCCTAAAAAAAAGAGCGTTTGAAGTATGTGGATTGAATTAATCTGGCTCAGAGTGGGTACAAGTGACGGAGTTTGTGTGAACGCGGTAATTAAGTCTTGGGGTCTAATAAAAGTTAACCAAGGTTTCCCAACAAAATTTTTGGAATAATTTCTCGTCTCTAAAAAAAAAGGTTAAATTTTTTTTAAAAAAAATCTCCGATTTCGACGAAAAACGAAAATGCGAAAGTTGAGTGGAGTTAACTGCGAATCAGCACGTCTACGATGACGTACGCGAATGGTTATGCTCGCACATATAAACAGTCATGTTATCAGCAGACCTCATTAGTGCAGCGATAAGTGCGAACAAAACAACGGAAGTACAGCTGTACGAGTATAACGCAAATACAAAGCGTCTCTCAGAATAGAACGAGAAACAAACCATCGCTTCTTCTCCGCGTTCGGTTTCGTACGATTCTCATAACAAACATCGATCATCTCCTTAAACAGCGGCAACCACTTCATCATTGCGATGGTGAAGTGCGGTGTTTTCTTCGCGGTACGGGCTGGATTCTTAAATATTATTTAGACGAATTCCGAGCTTCGAAGGGTGTTAATGCTAATCGTCCTCTCAAAGATAAATTATTTCTGTCTCAGAAGGAAACTCATCTGTTTTTAATATCACATGTCACAGAGATAAGAGATGAATTTTTCGAAGACAATTACGTCTTTATTAAAACAAGCTTCGTGCTTTATTCTTTGTGGTTTCTGATCCTAAGGAAAGAACACAGACTGGGGTGTTTGAGATATTTGGAACTGAAGAAAATCACGTTCGTAATTTGTATCGTTTAACGTACAGGAGGATGGGAACCGACGGTCATGTAGCATGAAACATAGGAAAATAAATACAAATTTGTCGGAAAACCACACAGGAAGTAATTTTTTTTAAAAAATCGAAGAAGTTTTTAAGAAAATGAAAATATAATGGTTTTTAGGGTACTATATGAAATGACTAGCGATAAGGAAAAGTTTGGCCTATTTAAATACGATAATTAATCAGCGGGTTTCTAACAGGAAATGTTTTTGAACACCTCGACGACTGACAGCTTTTCAAGAAATATCGTTCTGCATTGTAATTTGCGTCGTTACCAAAGAAACCATTAGGAGTAGTCATAAGTTTAATCGTAAGTGGCCTAAGTGGCTTACGAGTCGTAAAAACAGCGTTGATATACTCTCATTCAGACACAAATGTCTTTTTTAGGAAAAAAACACGTCAAGGTAACGAAATTATATGTCAGGTCCGCGTGAAGGTTAAAACAATCTCGCGATCTACGAGACACAAAAGCATCCAGACACTGGGACACGTATTCACAAGGCACCTTGCTCGTTTCTCCTACTCGTCGACAGGACACAAATAGGGGGAAGACACTGGATTTTTATTAGGAAGGTTCCCGGTTCGTTTCTCGGACGGAATGTTGTCCAATGAACCTTTGGATGAAATGAGGGAGCTTGTTTATTTACCACGTAACCGAGAGTGTATTGTTAGCTTCTGAAGAAGGACTCTTCTCCACAAAGAGCAGACGAGAGAGAATGCGAAGTGCTGATGTGTGGAGGATGCGACAGGACTTGTGAAGGCGGGCCTCACACGTCCGAGCCAAACAAAGCGAGAGAAAGCATCTCGCGTCGTTCACATTAATGTTTACAGAGAGACGGAGACGCGAGACGCATACTAAGTTTCGAGGCACGTATGAGAGGAGCAGTGAAAGTGTCACGATTTGGGGGGGGGGGGGGGACAGATTCCACGTATCAATTATTCTGGCCACTGCCTCGACACCCAACAGTCCCTCTCCGGGAAGCTAAAAATCGCTACGCTAACCTAGAAATTTCGTGTCTTTTATGGAACAAATCAACAATTTTTAAGATAATTCTTTTAAAATTTTCATCTCATATACTAATCAAAGGTACTCTGAGTGGTCTCTTACCTTCAGGTTTTCAGACCAGAATTTTGTAAATGTGTCTCTCGCGTCTGTCTAATGCATTCTACAAGCCCCGCCCACGTCATCCTCCACAGTCTAAAGATCCTAATAACAGGTGAATACCTAAACTGTGCAGGAATTCTACAGAACGCGCCCACACAAAGCCTGAGCCACAGACGTTGAAACCTCGAAATTATATAAACAAAAATTCGTCGAGCAATCTTTCCTGTTAAGCTAAATGGTCGCTCATCTACTCAAATGTATGAAGCCTAACACTCCTCTGTAAGAATTCTATATCAGTTTCTCAAACTTGCAGCCCAGGGGAACCTGGAAGGTATTTCAGACGCTAATGGTCTGATTACAGTGTACGCATATCGATAAGAAAATTACATATTCAATTACAAACAGATTTTACGTATCTTACTCCATTTACAGCATGAAAAAATGAAACAAGCACAGGCATCTACCGGGTAATGTTAAAACTAGAAAGCAGGGCTACGACAGTGAATAGAAGATCCAAAAAGCAACGGCTTCTGCCATCTATTAAGCAAAGAGCAAACTACAATATGGCGCGTAAATTAGCCTACCTGATCACAACGCTTTAGTCCAGGATCTTCCTGATTCGTTTTCTGTTGAACCACGAGCTGAAATCAAAAATAAATACTTCTTATCTGTATGCAAATAACTGCTATCTGAAAGTGGCAGTTTTTGGGTTGTTGTTCCATGCAGTCTCATAGAATTTGAGCGACGTTTCAGAGGCGTTCAAACCTCTGAAACGTTGGTAATGGCACAACAATCCAGGACACAAGACGTCTTCATATTTACTGCCATGAGAACCTAAAAGTTAAAATCTGTTCTGAATTCAGAGAATGGTTTATTTAATATGAAATAATTAAAATATTCACGTCAATTTTTGTCAACTATGAAATTATGTCTGATATTAAGTGGGATCAGTCAGGGTCTCATGGGGATTAAGAACAATACTAAGATATATATATATAAGGAAACTAAACTTTAATAGAAAATAACACGAAGATGCAGCCTGCACCTTGTAGAAATTTACTTATGTTTCAGAAGGGCACATTGCGCGAAGTAGATCCCAGGGCCAAAACTTGGCTACCAATTGATTTTATGTGAGACAGAACTCAGTAACAGCAACTCAAATTACCTCTTTATCACTACTCCAGAAATATAACTTAAATTTACAAGCCACTTAAATATCTCTATAAAAATATTATGTAAAACATAACCTAACATTTATATTTTTACCTTTTCTGATGTTTCCTTAACCCAATTGTTTCATGACTTTGTTGTGAGTCCCAAGTATTTTACGGCATCATTTGAGTCCAAGAATAATGACAACTCATTTCTCTGAAGAATATTTTATAGCATTTCAATGCCAGGAACAGCAGTTAAAATGGTAAACGGGGAAATGAATCTGAAAAGTGGATAAAAATTGTTTTATTCTCTCGGTGTCGATCAACTTGTGGCCTAAGCACCGCACGTGGTCCTCTTTGACATTTTATGAGGCCCAACCGAGTTCTTCCGCCCACATGACGGCCCCAGGAACAGTCGCCCGTTTTTATGTGGCCCTTTCTCTATGTTGAGCGTGACAAGCCCAGTGCGGGTGTACTTTTTTTTTTAAAAAACTTTACAATTAAAATCATGTGAACACTTTACAAAATGTGAGGATGGAGGATGAGTGAAATGGTACTAAGGTATATTCTTTATCTGATATGCATCTTATACAGTACGAAGCTCTGACGGCAAGGCACCTAATACAGGAAACAGTTAAAGTACGTAACTGTCGTACTGCAAATATCACCAACAATCATTACGAACAAACCAAAATCATTCTTCAAGGTATTAAAAAAATACAAAAGGTGTTAACCGTGTTCAATTTCGACATCTGACGCACATGCAAATTTTTCATCATCGGTACCAGCCTTAGAGTCCTTCAAGGCATCCAACAAACCTGACGTACCCCAGACATTTGAATCGCCGGACGAACTTTGGTCACGTTTATTTATCCCTGAATTAAAATTCATAAATTTACCACCTAATCTCTGATATCTGCCACGTCCTCGAGCGAAACCCAACGGTTTTCTAAATGTTTCTGTGCGCGCACCCGTCTGTGCTTGGTGGGAAGACGTGGCTTCTCCCAACTCATTTCCTTCTTCAGATTTTTCATTACATTCCTCGACATTCCCACAATTTAAGGCCTTGAGAGACCGAGGAAACATGGCTACTGATTTGGATTCTGATTTTGGTCTTCTAATTTTCGTTTCGCATTTGCCATCACCTGAAGAAGGATCCACTTCCATTACGGAGTCCAACAGATCGTCGTTACTTTGCTTTGGTTTGCGATGTTTAGTCTTCTGCTTTCTGGCATCGTCAAATCTGAAATCGTGAGGAAACCGGTGTGCGTCTATGCAATGGCGACGCCTCTCCTGCGGCGCTGCAAACATGCCATCGCACTCTTCCACGAAGCAACGGTACTGAAAAAAGGAAAACATTCTGCTATTGTTTTGTTTATAATATCAAGCGGACAATTTAAATTCACAGACAACAGTGAAAGTAATTAAATTTTGGGGAATTCATTTTCACTAGTGCACATGCAACGTAACAGGATTTTATAACAGAACGTACCATTGGTTTCCTCTGTGCCTGAGCTCGGAAAAACGAGTCGTGGTTCTCGGAAATGTGCAGGTCCAACAAATGTGGCGAAGGCAGTCGCTTGTTGCATTCGCTGCAGAAGTAACGATGCAGCGAGTTATAATGCAACTCGTATTGTAGCAATGAGTCAAATTCAAGGTTACAGCCAAAAACATGGCATGGAAATTTGGCGACACTGTGAACAAAGAATGAATAATTAGTTTCAACTTTACGCCAGAACAGACATAAACAACTCTACCGAACAGAGCCCTCTTTGAAGATCCTTGTTTGTGCTGAAATATGAAGTTCAATTGAATCTTCAAATCTTTCAGGACATTGAGTCAGAGATATTCACATTTTCACAATCAGTCTCTAAGACAGTGTTTTTTAACCGGGGTCCATAACTTGAGTTGATTCTATTCTTTAATTTTCTATATTTTAAGCCTTCCACATCAGAGTTAATAATTGCGGACCCACCTAAGGAGCATTACTGCTTGTATGAAAGGTTCATCATCATTGAATTACTGTAATTTTGTGATGGAACATGTTCCTTGAAACTCAAAACATACCAAACACTGATTAATCACTAATAATCAATTATATCTTACATTTCATGACACAAATCTTCATCATCTATATCCACAACACCTTCTCTTCTATATGCTCTGCACACAGCATCACCATCCGCAAAGAATGGGTCAGAAGGCTGCCTGCGACCCACTCCAAGTTTAAATAATGCATCAATCTTTGACATAACCAGAAACTGTAAAGTTAGAATGTACATATTATATAGGTACATTACAGCAGATTATATCTTAACTATTACCGGCCCCATATCAACGTTCTTATTTTAAAAGCAAATCAATTGTGTACTAAATCAGAAAGCAGTACATTCAGTCTGGGATGTTCAGAACTCCTGAAGTTCTGCCAAACATTTTATCCCAAAAAATATATAAAAAAACTTGCAATTAATATAAACATGAAGATAGCTGTCTTAAAACCTTAAATCCTACACAATATAAACATGGCATAATGTAACAATCCATGGACTAGTAAAGTTTCTAACCTCAACATACCTGACTTGGATACTGAAAATAAGTTCATACTACATGCTTGTGTACTTTTATTTCCCATTAAATTCACATGACTACGAAGACTAGCAATTGTTATCTAATTAATGTAACAAATGAGAAAACAGGAATGTCCTTCACATAAATGCCAACTTATGTTATTCCACATTCAAATATAACTGTTTAATTTTATGCCTCAAGCCTGAATGCAAATTCTTGTGCAAATCTACGCACTGTAATTCACATGATACACCCATCAAAAGTGAAAAATGTTGAAATTTGCAAATACTAATGATGTACAAAATGCCACTTTAAAATGTTACCATTTTGGCGCCAATTACCTTACTACAGATTACAATCACATCAATACAATATCTTTCGCATATTAAAAAATACGGATGTATAAGTCATATTTGTTGAAAACCCCGTACTTTCTGAGTGAAATCTCGGGTTCTCACGACGACAAATATAAAAAGTAATCGCCCTGGAAATCGACGCAATAAACAACACGACAACCCACGTCAGATCAAAGCCTTTCGACAACCATGAGTCAGATGGCAGCCATTTTCAAACGTAATGTCTGTATTGTGCTGCTACCTGACCCAGTGGTAGTACTACAAGGATGACGGAAAGGTGATATCGGTGCTCAGCCGATACAACAGTTCGCCACTATTCAATATAAATAATCCACCACACCCCTCTATTGTATTTGTTTAGTTTTAATTCAAACGGATGTGGCTTGGCCAAATGTAAGGTACTAACTTGGAACATGTCTGGAGGAACTAAGAAAAACCACGAAAAGGTTAGGATAACTGGTCTCCAAGCTGATACTTAAACTAAGACCTCCAGAACAAAAACAAGGGCTCAATTACCGGTGATGTCAAGGGATGTTAAGGCTTCATAAATTAATAGCAATGCATACTTCTATGTTAATTAGACCACCCACTTGATAAGAGATGGAATTAATTACAGATGGTCTGATCTGTTTTTGGAAGACTGAAGGCCTAACCCTTGATTGTGAAGACTACAGAAATGGTCTGTAAATAAGCTAAAGTTTTAATGCAGGTATCCACAAAATTTAAAGATATAATGTAATCAAATAATATATTCTCCCATTTATTTTAAATAAGACTCTATATAAAGAAGACTGGTTGTGCATTTATGAAGAAAAATAGTCCTCATTTCATAAAATAAGAGTAGGAAGGAGGTATTATGAGGTTCAGCTGTTTATGAAAGAAAAATACAACACCATTACATCAGAAATAATATATTGCATATGACTTTAAACAGTACAAAAATAATATCATAAAATGTATTCAAATATTCAAAGATATTTAATAAAGAATCACTTAAATTAATAATGTCATCATCGGTTTGGTTAAAAACCTTGTCAAAAAATGTTATATTTGAATATCATGAAAGTCTAAGAATAGTGGCACCCCTTGAAACAATTATAGAAACCATGTCTGCCACCATTAATTATGAGTTCTATGACATTTTTACTGTTACTTGGAAAATGTAGTGATACAGATATACAAGGTTTTTAAAGTAGGCCAATGTTATGCAGAAATTCAAATCTGAGACTACATACGGACACAGTAGATGAATTTCTGAAAAATGCAACATAAATGAAAATAAAATAAAGCCTTCCCATTGAATGCCAATGTTGGCATGTATGGGAGTGGAGGTATATCTTCTGCTAATTACCAAGCTCTGCCCTAGAAGGGGGTGAATGGTCAACAGCATGAACTGGCCGACCTCTACCGAGGATTGAACCCTGATAGTCAAGCCCATAGCCAGTCACTATGCAGACAGAGCTACCCAGTTCATGACCACACAAGTGAAAAGTGCCTATTTTCCTTAAGAAGGTGTAATTTCCAAATGACAAACAACAACCACTTTAAACTTAGGAGTAATTACAGGAATTTGAAGTTACATGAAAATATAAATATATTTAATATACGTAAAACTATATTTGTTTAAATCAAGTCCGTCTAATCACAATTTAAAATATTTAAAATATCATATGATGTTCTCTATCGAAACATTCGATTTACACTAGAAAAAATGATGTTCTAGTGTAAATCATATGTTTCGATAGAGAACATCATATGATATTATAAATATTTTAAATTTTAAATTGTGATTAAACGGACTTGATTTAAACAAATATATATTTTATCACAATATGACGCAATTTTATCATCTGTTTATACTAAGCTTATAACAAGAACTTAATTATGTTGCACCAAAGTTTTAATTCTATACTCAACATCTTTAAAAAAAATTTGCAATTATTTTAGTGTTTTGCTCATAGAATATTCACTGGCAAAAGTATGAATGTTAAATTGACATTTTCCATTACACCGTTCGATTGATCCAGGCCCGTGCCCCAATCTGCCAACAAAAAGTATCTTATCATTTAATGAACAATCTTTGGTATATTGTCTTTGGTTTAGCTGCACTCCATAGGTGCAAGTACAAAGGCACTGGGATGAAGGGGAGGACCATGTGACCACCTTCTACTTATAGACAGCACAGATTTAACCCTAAATATTATCTTATCAAAATATTACCTACACCCCAATCATAAAAGTGAAACATAAAATAAAATAAATAAACTATCTTAAGATCTTTTTTGCAACTGAAATTACTGATAATGGATGTGAATGCTTCAGGGGTGAGGTAGGATGGTATCAAGTATGGATGCTCAGACTTGTAAATGTAACATCCTAGAATTGACTTAACATTATCATCAATGCTGTTACTACTATCCCATCTTCTGTCATCAAAATCATCATTATGACCAATTTTAATGTCACTTAGTTGCACCGAATCAGAATTTAAAAATTGTTACATGAGTTTATCTGCGTTAAGTAAAGATATCCAAATGCAATCTCTAAAATAAGGTTCTGAATGTGTGAGAATGCAGTCAGCTAAATATTTGTTGCTCCTTCTGCATATGTGCTACATATTAATAGTACTGACATGGTATAATAAATTAACATATTAATGTTAAATAATTTTAGAACTTCACAGCGTATCTCATTTCCAGACATCTACTCTTCTATATGTTTCTGAGCTGAAGTAAGATAAATTTGAGGTTGAGGGAAGGAAATGTTGGCGATGGGTCACCTCGATTGTGATTCCGCGTGAACCAACATATCAGAGGAACATGCCTTCTTCAGTGCTGAAGACGGTGTTCCTCTGAAACAAAAGCACACATGGCGTCACAGCCCGGAAGACCTACCATTGACAAAACCTATGAATCTCTATCACAGTTGGTTTCCACATTTGTTCGCCTGCTTTCAACTTTCAGCTTCGTCTACGCTGGTCCTGCTCGCATGCTATCATCATCTTCTTTCATCCAGTATCCTGTTATCCCAAAGAATAACAGATAAGAATGGTCACTGCCTCACGTACGAGCCATCGAGCAAGTGCACACGCAGTTGCTGGTCATGACTTGGACGCCACGGTTCCTAAGAAGCATCAACTCATATCTTAGCCTCTGGTTCTCTCGCTCCAAGAATTCCTTCCAGAGAGCAAGTTCATCTTCTTTTGCTCTACGGGCGTCTCTCGATCGCTTTGCAGCTTCATTGTTCTTCCTCCGTTTCTCCAAATATGCGGCGTCCTTTCCATTCGGAGAACTTTGTTCAGAGGTCGATGACGATGGCTGAGGGCTGGGGGAGAGCTTCTTTGCTGGACGCTTCTTATCCTTACCACTCTTTGTCACAAGTTTAGCTTGTGCATATACCTCCTCTTTAAAATGTCCAAAAGACTCGCTGTACAGCGCGCTTACTTCTCCTATATCGAAGGACACAGCTTTGAAGGGTCTCGTACATTTCTTAGTCTGATTTTCAACTGAATTTGGTATGGGGAGGGGATTTGCTAGATGCAGCATGGGTTCAAGACCTGGTGCTGGGGAAGGAGATGATGGTACAGTGGCACTGTTACTTGATAGGCTGTTTTCTGGTGATGAACCTGATTCCAAGGTCAATGGAACTTCAGTTGATGGAATGGCATGGTACAGCATGTACTGTGGAAGATAAGGAAACTGTAATGAATCTCCAGAAGTAGAAGGGAGAGGAACGGGTTGAAAAGAGATCACAGAAGACGATGGCACCGGAATGGTACTTGAGACTGACACCGGGGTAATTATTTTAGAAGGTTGTACGGGTGTATCTGTTGGCTGAGGAAATGCATTGACATTTGTATGTAATGAAATATGTGAGTATGGGACGGAAGGATGAAGTGTTGAAGTTGAAGGCCGATGATGATTCATAATGACGGGAGGCGGTGATTCAGTACGGCATTCCCGTTTGACAACTCTTTCGCTGGGACGACTGACACGGAGGTCTAAAACGTCGTCTCCGTGTTGAACGTCGTGTTGTGGTTGCATAGTTGAAAACGTCAAGTCGATTGCTTGCTGATTCTGCTTCATTGCTGGAATTTGCAGCGATGATATATTCTCGTTAGAAGCCCCCTGCATGGCGCTGGTAACCCAAAATGAAACTATTCCTGCGGAGGAAAATAAATATATTAATGCCAAGGAGAAGGTAACTCATGTGACAATACTTTTCAAACAATAAAAACTGATATATTACTCTGTGACAAGCCACTCATATTTAGAATATTAGATTTGTATCTTATATGCGTCATGTTTGTGTTTGATTAAATATATTTATTTTGTACAGTCTATACACAAACGTTTGAAGTTTATTGGTGTTGTAAAAATTATATAATATTAAAACATTTTGTTGTGTAAAATATAATATAATATAAATATAATATATTGTATCAAATACCTAATAGTTTTTAAAATATTTTAAATTGATAAAAACCTGAAGACGACGGTATTACCCGTCGAAACATGTCGTTTTAATAAAAGCGCTAAAAATATATAATGTAAAATCGTATTTACGATTAAGAGCGCTGATATAATATTTTACACAACAAAATGTTTTAATATTATATAATTTTTACAACACCAATAAACTTCAAACGTTTGTGTATAGACTGTACAAAATAAATATATTTAATTAGAATATTAGGTTTTCCAAGTGGACATTTTTCAAATAAAATTCCGTGCACATTTCGCATCTTTCCAATGTGCTAGACTCCTCGTAAATATAATAATTTATTTGGTTTTACATCCATTAAAAACAGCTAAAAAAGAGTTTTTAATTTTTTTAAAAAATACTTACGCTCTTAGCCAGTAGCAGGGAAAACAAGAAAAGACAGTCAAGTGAATGGTAATATATATTACCCCTAATTTTCTTAATGAATGCAAATTTGTGATTTATTACCGTCTGAATACAGAGAAAATATTTAGCGACTGTGCCGTTAGAAACTCGTCGACAGAGGCAGGGATCGCGCATAACGGAAAGGCTGTACGGCCAAGTATCCCCACCGAATAATTCTCACGAAGTAACAAAGAGAGTTGAAAACAGAAAATACTTTGTTACTTAAACATTTTCCTGATTAATGCAATGAAACCTTATGCGACAAAGTATGCAGAGTGTTTAACGCAAAAGCTGAACGAAACAGACTAAAGACGTGTTTTGTTTTACTAAAATTATGTTTCGAGTTGGTGTTTCCTGGAATTCAGAACAATCGGTAAAGGATGGATTCCCGCTACAAATGGGGAAAAATTAATTTCGTCTGTCCATCGAACGTATTGTAGAAATCAGCAAGAGATTAGATTACGTACGTAGAATAAACTTACGACGTTTTTCAAGCTAAAGCGAGATTCTAAAGAACGGAAAAATGTGTTGATTAGGATACATTTACAGTCTGCAGTACAAGGCAAGAATATGGAACGCGTAATATTTGCGGTTCTCACGAAGATGAACGTCTTATGGGTTCTTACGCCGTGTAGTCTGATAGAAGTTTACCAACGTTTCGGAGGTCCTTGTTGCCTCCATCATCAAGGAGGCAACAAGCAAAGGATAAAAGGAAATCTTCCAGTGTTTTACCTAAATACTTTTATATCATGATTTAAACTTTAAATGCTTCCTGGAAGAATAATGAATTACTTTATCCCGTATATCAGGCACATTTCTGATAAATATTTCGCTTCGTACTCGGCATGTGGAGGTCATGTGCTTATGCTATGTATGCCAGAAGTTTATACTTTTCAATGGAAAAAAGTGAAATATTTAACAATTATTTATTTTAATCCGTCTGATCACAATATTTAAAATTTCTTATAATTAAGCTAATAAAATATCATTTATGTTCCATATCGATTTACATTTCGGAACATTTACACAACATGTTTCGGTTTTTATAAAACCATCATCAGGTGTAAAATATATCTAAGAACTTAAAACTCAATTATGATTTCTGTAGTTTTTTTGGTGATGTTTCATTACGTTTGTTTTTTTCCATTTTTGGGCGAACGTAATGAAACATCACCAAAAAAAACTACAGAAATCATAATTGAGTTTTAAGTTCTTAGATATATTTTACACCTGATGATGGTTTTATAAAAACCAAAACATGTTGTGTAAATGTTCCGAAATGTAAATCGATATGGAACATGAATGATATTTTATTATCTTAATTATAAGAAATTTTAAAACAAAAAATATTTATCACACCGCCACATAAAACAGAGGTTTTGTGTCTGTAATATCAGACACAGGGTGTTTCAAGTAAAATATATTGATGCAAAATTTTAATCTTCCAAACTGCGTGTCAGAAAAGATGATAAAATTGATAGAAGCTTATTAATTTAAAAGACGCTTAAAATATGTTCACACAAAAAAAAATCTTATCTTCTAAAATGTGGAAGACAGAGGCCAGTAGTGTTACCAGATGTAAATCTTGAATCAGAAGAGACGATGTGGATCTCCCGTCGCAGTCTTGCGCCGAAGTTCCCCAAGAACCAAACACTTCAACACATTCACTCAAAATGCTGTCTATCACCAGAAAACAGATGAAATAAGGATTGCGGAAACACTGGTCAACCCCTGCCAGCCAATCAGTGTCCAGAGGGACGGTCCGGTCAGGAGAAGGGGTTATTTTTGGCAGAAAGGGACACGTGCCATTTGGAAGGGTTGAAGGAAGTTACTGTTCTAGCCAAAGACATTCATCCTCTCCTGTGACCGGATGGTGGAAGATGAGATGAGACAGATAAGGATTTTACAGAAATGTGAAAATGCTCGTCTTCTGAGATGTAACACCGTGTAGTTGAATAGTAATTGACCGACGTTTCAGAGGTCCCTTCTGCCTCCATAATCAAGGTGATGAGTTTCGCACAATACGTGCATACACACATCAGAGCACTTGAGAAGCTCGTAGTCGCTCAGTTGGTCATAAAATTTCCCGCATTTCATGGAACCCGAAGATCCATTGCCGCTGTCATAACAGTCCTTCACCAAACGCCTGCTTCGTATTCGGAAGGTCCCGGGCATATATCTAGGCCATGACTGAGTCTTTTCGTAGTTTTACTCAGTCCCTCCGTGCAAATTCCGGGACAGTAACTTAATCTACATTCTGCACCCCTTGTCGATCGCTTCTTCCATGTATACCATACATGTCCAGAAGCCGCCTGGTCTATCCCCAACCTGAGGACACACGCCATGACGTGGTAAGTGACCCGACTGACGAGTAAAAACATTTTTTAACCTCGTTCTACTATCGCAGTTTGCTTCAATGGGGCGGCGCAAATGCTGTCAAAAGCGCCTGTGGATGCCGACTAGACTGCTCTGGCCAACAGATGTGACGGAGAAGTTGCCGAACGAGCAAGGCGTTACGTATTTCAGTAAGAATTAGGTAAGAGGAATCCAAAGGCGTTCAAAGTAGCTTTCGACGCGAGTCCACAGAGCTCTTAGGTACTGGTAGCAAGAAAGTATAATTAAATTACTGGCACAGTATCTTACGTATTGAATTATAACCCGAAATTTCATTACCGCAACCACAAAAGTCTACCATTAACGTAACTGACTTCTGATCACATTTTCAAGATTGATCTTGTGAATACGATAATGAACATAATGGTTTCATAAAAGACGAGGGATTTGTTGGATAGTTAAGCGTACTGTTAGCTTCTGAAGAAGGAGTTATTTATCGGTCTGTAAATTTGTTGTGGGCGTTTTAATATGGCTTAAGACCGAACATTATGTTTTTGGTATAAGTAATACGCATTTGTACCGTAGTTGTTTATAATGAGTTGCTAAATGACTGCGGTGGTGGGAAACATGGCATGGAAAGGACTGTGCAAAGTTTCCTTCTTGCATACAGCATCTTCGTGCAAGACGAGAATACATCTCATGCCACGTCATGATTAATGGATTCTTCCAGCAGTAAGTTTCGTCTTGCAAACCCACCGAAGCGCACTTGTTTGAGGGTGTATCGACACGAGTAATTTGGAGTTTTTTCACAGCGGTTACACCTCATAGTAACGTAAACAGTTATAAGCGTTTCGGCAGAACTTGTTGATTCCATCTTCATGGCAGATGTACAAACACTGTTTCCATAAAGGTTACAGTGGAGCTCGGGAGATATAAACGGTCGATTAAGATGTCTGAGGGCCCCGAGAAGAACATTCGAACATAAGAGACAGGAAGCTACAAGAGAATAAATAGTCTCATGACGAGAAGCTTCATAATTTAAGGTGATGAAATTACGGAGCGTAAAATGTACGGGGTATATAGCACTCAGAAGACAGATGAGAAATTCACACCAATTTCTGTCCTAAATATTTCAAAGACCTAGAAGTAGATGGAAGCTAACTAACTAGATGGCTTAGGGAACCTGAAGGTTCATCACCGAACCAACCAAAGCCCTCCACCGGACCCTGTCCTGGGCCAACAAAATCCAATTTCCCTCAACTCCTATCTCCCGTAGATCCCGCCTGACATTATCCTCCCGTCTACGTCTAGGTCTCGCCAGAGGTCTCTTCCCCTCAGGCTTCCCAAATAGTGGACCCAACCAACCAACCAGATGGCTTACCGAACCCGAAGGTTATCACCGAATTAACCAAAGCCCTCCACCGGACCCTGTCCTGGACCAACAAAATCCAGTCTCCTTCAACTCCTATCTCCCATAGATCCCGCCTGAGATTATCCTCCCATCTACGTCTAGGTCTCCCCAGAGGTCTCTTCCCCTCAGGCTTCCCAAATAGTGGACCCAACCAACTAAATGGCTTACCGAACCCGAAGGTTCATCACCGAATTAACCAAAGCCCTCCACCGGACCCTGTCCTGGGCCAACAAAATTCAGTCTCCTTCAACTCCTATCTCCCATAGATCCCGCCTGAGATTATCCTCCCATCTACGTCTAGGTCTCCCCAGAGGTCTCTTCCCTTCTGTAGCTTAGAGAAATCGGGTATGAAGGTGTGGGTTAGATTCAGCTGGTTCAAGACAGCGTCCGGAAATGGGATTTTATGAACATTCGGATCCCTGTAAAGACGACACATGTCTGTGAAGAATGTGTGTTCCGTCCGGTAGATTCAAGCCATCTGCTGTTGAGACGGTCAGTTCTGCCATCCTCACTGCGCGTTGCGTCTGCCTGTCGACAATAGTGAAAGTTCCTGTCAGCGTTGCAACCCGAGTTTCCTTCTCTTCAAGATTTGGGGAAAACACGGTCCTCCGAACTTCACAATAGTTCTCAGAACTTTTATGTTATTCGCCACTTCTCGCTTTGCGTGTGCCACGGATGGTCCATTTACCTGCTGGCGTTAGCGAACCGAGTGCAAGATGGAAGTAAGTCACTGCACGACACAACCAAAATCAACTCAAATGGTCATGGGGTACGTAAGACCTACGTATTACCTCATATCACAGACGAAATATGACTGTCTTCTGGGATGCTGTAAGTGTAGTTCAGTAGAAATTGACCGACGTTTCAGAGGTACTTACTGCCTCCATCATCAGGAAAGAAAATTTTCTGGAAACATGTATAAAGATATGAGACAAATATAACATTTTTAATTTACTCTACATTTAAAAGGGCGTCTCTCTTATTTAAATTTACAAAATTCGTGTCTTTTTCACTAAAATATGGAGCGGAAGTCGCCACTTGCAAGATCCAGGCACAGCTGGAAAGACAAATCTTATGGTATTTAGAGGATGTGGACTGGATTCAACTGGCTCAGGATATGGTCCAGTGGCGGGTTCTAGTGAACAGAGTAATAAACTTTCGGGCTCCATAAAAGGGGAATTTCACTCAATGAAAAGCGCTCAACATTCCCGATTAAAATTTTGTACGCATTTCTCTAATCGGCCATGCGTGCTATTTAAATCGCCAATTTCACAGTCTTTGTTTTGGTCGCCGTGATACTATTTTTGGTGAAGATTAAAAGTTATGAACAATTTTTCTTCATCCCTCATAAGTCCAAATATTTTCGTCAGTACCCTGTTCTCAAAGGAGCTCAAAATATGTCGTTCTTTTATATGAGAGACCCGTACATGGCTGTATTCTGGTTTGTTGCGCTGTGTGGTCCGGTAGATGATTACCACTCGCCCTGGTCATGGAGATGACACTGGTAAATTTGTATACCAGACTACGCGACGCTACGCCCCAGAAGACAGCCATCTTCGAAACTGACCACAGTGAAAACCTCAAATCCTACAGAAGGCTCTCAGTTTGTTGGCGAAAGGCAATCTTGGTCTGTTATCGGCACTCCCAAATAAAATGAAGCATCACAATCATCAGTGGACCCTGACTGCCTACTTGTCACCTCGCCCTGACGTGATTCTACTGAGGACTTTCACAGTGGTTTTCAGTCAACAAAAGATTGCCGTCTGTCCCCTGACCTACATCCACGATGACCACCAGGAAGGGACGGCTTGTTGACAAGACCCCTGTGGGCGTGTGTGGAAAGGGGTGAAAATATACAATGGGGTTGCGGTTATTGTGGTAAGGACCTCGCTGTATGGCAGCCTATGTTGCAAGCTGAAACAGGAAATACGGTAACAATTCTCACCTTGCCAAAAATACCTTCTCAAAGTATAACTTAATGTCATTGCTACCCCCATTGCGTGTAGGGAGCGTACAGACGAAATTCTATGCATTCCAAACTCAGGTACAGATGGAGTTAAACAGAATCAGCATAGCCGAACACAGGAGAGATGAGAATGTATTCAAAGATGAATGTGTTTTGGATTTTTGCACAGTCTAGTCTGATAGAAATTAAACGACGTTTCAGGGGTAATAACTACCTCTGAAACGTCGATTAATTTCTAACACACTCTAAGGCGCGTTATGAGAACATGAAATCTCACAATGCATAAAAATTTTCGGTCGGAGAGAGTGAAAGACAGATGTCTGATGAGAAACCAGTCTGTATATGGGAGGATGATATTAAAATGGATATAAAGGACATCTGGTGTGTGTACTGTATTCATTTGGCTCAGATTAAGGTTAGAGGGCAGGTTCTTAGGAAAGGGGAAATTAAGTTTTGATTTCCATAAAATTAGAGGAATTCTTTGATCAGTGGCGTGCCTATCAACTTCTCGAGATAGAATCCCACTTAATTACGTAGAATCTGCACAATGACTGATGTCTGATTCATTCTGTCTCTTGTCTGTCAATCCCGTTTTGAACAAATGATGATTCTTGCTACCTTAACCTTTGATCTGAACTTTGTATCCGAAATTTCCAAGAACTGACGACGTTGTTACAAAAGGATTGTTTGTGTGATAGTTTCGATATTGCATACAGAGTTAGCTTTACGTATTTACAGTAAACGGCTCGTTCTTAACGTTGCCCTAATGCCCTGTTTGCTTATGTTATGGAAGGGTTGAGAATCTTAAACTACCGCCTCAAGGACAGTTAATTCAAATCCCTACAGTGAAGGATCCCGACTGATAAATGGGGGAATGGTGTTACAACCGTCAGCGTAGACATCTGAGTATTTATAACTTGGAAGACATAAGAAATGCTTACAAAATTTTAGGCTGTTTTCACAATTAAAATTTTGTAAAGGTTTTCCATCACCCCTGCCACGTGTCTTATCCATCTCATTTTCCTTAATAATAATTTTCGAAAAGTACAAATTATAAAACTCTTAATCATATATTGCACTTTTTCCCACCCTCCCAAAATGCCATCCCCCTTATGCGCCCAGTCCCCAAGAAGCCCTCAACGATGTCTTCAGGGTTGTTGCGCCGTGTACCGACGTTTGAGAGGTACTTGCTGCCACCATCATCAGGGCGATAAACAGATAAATTTATATGAGACTACACGGAAGGAAGTCATATTTAAATTTTAATGTTTTGGCTTTCAGACATCAGAACATTCGGGGCTCAGATAATAATTTATTATAATTTGATTTTGAAACTCAGAAAACTATTGATTACTTGGGGTCCTTAAAACCGATTATTTTATATAAACAATCTGTCGAGTTATCTACGTGACGAATGCAATAACCATTCCTCTCTTAACAACAGGGGTACGCAAAGCAAACACAGAACACAGCAGAGGGCAACTCTGTAACAAGATGCAAGGGTGGGCATGTGTGATCGTAGTTCAAGGGTCAACTGCTTGTGTCTGCCATAATAAGGACATTTGACATGACACTGGCGAAGCTCGGTTATTCGTAAATTATTTAACAAATCTGTATCAACTAAACAGAATTAATCAGCGTCGGATTTATGACAGAGCCTTTAAGCCAGCTGAAACGAAACTGATAAAAACCTCCATTCAGCAGAGACCTTGAGAAGCTAGTAATAGCTCAGCTCGTCAAGAAATTCTCTTGCTTTTGTGGAACCCGGAAATTTATTAACATGACAACAAGATCCAGCCATTGGATCATATCCTGAGACAGATGAATCCAGTCCAAACCCTCCAAATGACTTGTTCTAATACCCCATTTTAATATTATTCTCCAGACCACGCGTAGGTTTTCCAAGCGGTCTACGAAGGAATATTTCATAAATAAGTGAACATCAACACAACTGAACATGGAACTATAATTCAAGATTACAAATGACAAAGCTTTGTGTATATTTTTAACAAATTTTATAATTTTATAACAGAAGCTTAATCAAACACGCAATAGACTGTACCCGCTGATGCAACGGCGTAGCTTAAAACTCAAGTTGAGAGTCACAAGATGGACTAATATGTTCGAAACGTCGTCCAGTGGCGTGAAGATAAAGACTACATGAAATTGTAGTGTGTGGATTTCAATTTCTAGTTCTAAGGAGGCGGACATATAACAATATTTTATTTGTACACCCAAATGAAACACGCATTTTTGCAATATGGTAACATATTTTGGTACACTCTATACATTTATACCCAGACAACGAAAAATATTTAGAGAAAAATCTTCCATGACGATAGAAGGTCACAGGCATAAAGAACAAAAACAAATATCCCGCCATTTGAAATAAGATAATTGGAGCTGACCTTAAGACTCGAAGCGGGCATGACGACGTTGCTCCTCAGCCCTGAAGATGGAGGCAGTAATTTTCTCCGAAAGCAGGATTTTAAGGTTCTCGCGGTGGCAGCCATGAAGATGGCCGTGTTCTGGCCTGTAGTGCCGCGTAGTCTGGTAGAAATCTACCGACGTTTCAAAGGTACTTACTCCTTCCATCAGCAGGGAGACATCGTCCTGATAATGTACGCAGCAGTATAATACTGAAACGTCTGTAGATTTCTACCAGACTACGATGTAGAATAATATTCTGACTGCCGTGGAAACCTCAAGACCTTACATTATATTTTAAAGCAGGTGAATTTTCGGGGTATATAATTACACAGCCCAGAAGAGCCAATGTCCACGATAATGTTATAACTGTATCCTGGCGGTAATGAATTTGGGTTTTTGCCTGCCTTATTGATAGGCAAAATAGTTATTGTGCCCAATGGAGTGGAAGACTATTGAATGGATTTCCCAGAAGTATTGAAAAAGCAGGTAAACATTATTTATTCTGCCTATCACTGGCTAAGAGAACAATAGAGTATGGACCCTTGGGTAAAGGGTACTTTGAGAGACCTGGAAGAATGATCAGATGTAGCACTTAAAAGTACAAAAGGAGAATATAACTTCCTAATTTAAGTTTTTCCTTGGGTATTCCCTAATGAAACAAGTCTCCAACATGCAAGATTGCATCCAGCAGACATAGAGAGTGGTTGTTGAACACAGCAAAGCAGATTTCAGAAATACGACAACCACGGTTGTGCGAGGTGGATTTCGTCATGTCTCTTCGACCTACACATACCTAACTCATGACACGGTTGTTTGTTTCTAATCTTATACCTGGTAACAGAATCGACGCCACTGAGTGACAATCTTGATCTATTCGAAAGACTTTCCCTCAATAACAAGTGTTACATTGTGTGGTCAGGTAGATGGCAAATGATGACATGGAAGAAAGGTTAAAATGAAGTCATCGCTGGTACGTAACTGAGCATTGCGCTATGTAGACGCATCTTCAAGGCCCCGTGGTTTTACCCTCGAGGAGACAACCGCGGTACCCATCAGCTTTGAAGACTGGGTTGGTATGTAAAATACACAAAAATAATTTTCCTGAGTAGGATTTCAAGTTCCTGCTTTCTTGTATGGGGAAGAACACAGATTGAGTGTAAACGAACACCCTAAGGGCCCCGTCCGTCTGTCACTGCAATCTCGAAGAAGAATAATTTGGGTCACACTGTTGAAATAACGGCTTCGAGAAGCAAATGTTGTCTCTGATACCATTGTGGAATTTTCAGTCTCCTCGTTGACCTGGTGACATCATCGCTCGAGATGATGCTCAATACTTTAAGAATTTTAATGCGTT